>NW_005842551.1:749772-816718 GCF_000455745.1 Alligator sinensis
TTTAAGCACCAATGATTCTGAAGTGTGTATGGATGCCTTGTACAGCTGCTCAGTTATCTAGAATGAAGAAGTTACATAAAGATGGGGTCATTTCCCCCTCCCGCACTGTAACATGCTATCCCATGATTCTGAGGGGTAACAACTGATTTAGCTGATGAGGTGGTCATGCAGAGCACAGCTGTGGAATTTATTTCCTAGAGGAGCATCTGCGCGGTAAGATCAAAAGCATCTGTTGGATCATGAAGTTGTTTGGCACAGGCAAGTGGATGTATGTACTGTGAGGCCCGAATTTGATCTCACTCCAGCTGGTGTAAATTGGGAGTCACCCCACTGCATTACATAAGTGTTAGACTAGGTTAAGTGTGGTCAGAATTTTCTCTGCATTTTGGAGGAGGTTCTGACAAAAAGGAGCAGCTTTGAGTTACTGGACCCCCACCAGCTAGCAGAGGTGGTCTGGGCAATATGCTGAATAAGTACCTTGCCATCCTAGTGTTTGGACAGGCTCCTTCCTCAAGCAGCATTGTTCATTGCCTGGGCTCTGTCAGCTGTCTCCAGGCAGCTGGGTAAGTGAAACAAATGACACCCAAGTAGGTTTATTAGATTTTGCCCCATGTCACAAAGAAAAGGCCTTTGAAAGAAAAACAAAAACCAACCGACTTGGACAAACTTTTGGGTAGAGAACTATATTTTCTCAGAGTTGTCATCTTCCCCTTTTTTATGACTGTCATGAATGCATGATCAAATTTGGTACTTGGAGCCCAGAGAAGTTAAAGATAGTACCTCTCGGAGAATTAAAAGTTTGCAAAGAGCAATAAGTGTCAACTGAATGAGCATCAAGCAGCCTGGATTGGAAACTGGTAACCTGAAATATTTTTGGAGAACTTTCTGTGTTTAGCAGGATGTCTGCCTTGATTTACATTTCATCTTGAAGGAATGAATGGAATTATTTGCTTTGTCTGCATTGTAAGCCCTTTTGGCCAATTCCAAACTTTGATCAATAATTTTTTTTTAATTTTAATGTTTTCTTCATTGCCTTCTTGTGACCCCATTTAACATAGTAAAAGATTATTTGTGTGCCCACAGAAATTAATTTAACTGATGGGAAAGTTTGTTCCATTTTCTCATATTGAGTCATCTTTTGAAAAACATTTGCAAATCTGAATGTTGCTGACATTGTCGGTCAACCAGAGATTGTGCTTTATAAGGAAGGCTGCTGGAACAATTCCCACTTCTTCTGAGAGCCATATTTTAAAGGGTACAGGGGAAAAATATATTATTGTCAGCTTTGTCTCAATTTATGCAGGTTTGGAGGAAAGTTATACTCATTAGGGCATATCTGGGTGCAACTGATGTGGAAGGGGAGGCCATGTGGGAGGGAGGCACATAAAGTTGACAGCTTCTTGGATGTGGAGCCAGATTCTACATTGGGCTTCGTGTTGTAGTTTGGAGGTACTCTACTCTTCAGTGTGTGTTTATGGTTTCCATATGGCTTTACACTAGCTATGCTTCACTCATCCCCTTCCCTGGCACAGTCCCCGCTGACGAGGCTTTAAGGGGCAAGAATGTCATTGAAGAAAGGCAGTGAGACAGTAGGAAAATCAAACATGGGATCTCTCTCAGAGCCATTGGGCCCTTTAACAGATGGCTGAAATAGAAATGACAATGTAATGTGAGGTCCAAGATATATAACAGGTGACAAAAGTAACCCGTGTTGCAACAGAGCAGTGTTAACTGACCAACTAAGAGATAAGTGTAGTTACTATAGAGACACGGATAGGTAGATAGGTCTGAGTTGGGAGGAAGAAGATAAGTGTAGAGAAGGAGCAGTGGCCAACTTTGGAGACCACTTTATGAAGGCTTGTCAGGGGCAAAGTCCTCCAAAGACAACTAAACTTGTGGCTCAAACAGTGGAAAAGTGAGGAGGGAATAAGATAAAGCACTTTACACTTTTACTATACTTCCAACTACACTTTAACTTATGACAGTTTTTCCTATACAAAAGGGTTTTTTCCTTCTCAGGCAGGAAGTTTCCTCTCACACTGAACATTTCAGCACAAAAATAGGTTGAAAACAACTTGAATCTGGCACTTTTTATATTTGGCATATAGTTGAAACTACGGGGAACTGTATTTGTGATCATATAACTTGATACAATTTACAGAAATTATATTATACATATACACATTACATATATTAAATTATATTAAATAAACTAAATATATTAAATACATTATTCTTTAATCAATTACATTTTTGCATGAATTTCATGTGCATAATCAATGAATTTCAAAAAGAGATTGGATAAATTGTTGGAAGAAAAGCTATTGGGGGTGTTGGTTGTTGCCATGTTGGTCTAAGAACATAGGTAGATAGGGTTATTTGGGTAAATGTGATATATTTTATTAGACCAACTGAATAGTTGTAAAATTGTTCTTGGAAGCTTTTGGGCACAAACACCCTTCTTCAGGCATAGGGAAACTCTGCTGGTTTTTGTGTACTCTCTAGGGTTGAATAGAAACTTAAGCCAACTGGGGTTTGGTCTGCAGGATGGGGTCCAGGTCACAGCTGCACTGTGGGGGCAGGTACTGGGGTATCACTGAGGGTGGAGCAACCATGGCATGGGGAGGCACGCTGTCCTTGCACTGTGTACACTGCTTCTGGCCGGGGAAGTGGCTGGCCAGTGAGCTTGCCTTTTCAAGATGGCTGCTGGCTGCTGGCAGCTGCAGCCACTGCTTTGAGCTCCCCCTGGTAGTGACAGAGACCTATTATAGGGCTGCAGGAAGCGGGAGCAGTTTGCTTTTAACAGCAAACCTGCTGCCACATCCCTGCATGTGGATAAGCCTGCCTGGGAGCGTTTACACATGAGTAGTTTACTCACAAGTAAACTGGTCTGAAGTCAAATGCATGTGTAGATGTGACCACTGAGTGTGGCACTGCTGCATGGTAAGCATGCTTTCCCTAGCAGCAGGATCTCACTGCAGTTAAGCCCAGTGGCTCCAAGCAAAGCTTAGAGCGGCCAGGTGGGCAAACCCCGGAGCTGAGGAAAACATGCTTTCCCTGGCTCCAAGGTCTCACAGCAGTTAACCCAGGACAATGCAGCTGCTCTAAGCATGAAGGCGGGGGGGAAGGAGAAATCAGTAGTGGTTTGGAGGGTGGAGATGGCTAGAGTGGTTGGGCGGCATACATGCCAGAACTGTGGAGGACTGCAAATTGATTGTTTTAGCTCCCAGGAGCTGTCTAACAATCCCTGGAAAAACCTGGGCAAAATGGATCAAAGATGAACCTTAGCAGGCCAAATTTAGAGAGTGGTGCAATTGAAACAAAGTTGATGTAATTTCCACCTTTTCCTATCCTCATTAGCACCTAAACAGCATCAAGTCTTGCAAACTTCCAGTCTTGCAAATGATTTCCAAAGTGCAGCTTACCCTCTTTATACAAGCCTTTGGAATGTGGCTCATGGGACTCCTACACTGAAGAAGCGGAAGAAAGAGATATAGCAGGAGAAGCAGCTCCTTGGACTATAAAGAAGATAAAGCTAATGTTGGTTCATTGCCACCGTGGCATGTTAGAAGCAGACCCTCTCGTGACCACTTGGTGAGTGTAATTTATACAATGTCCTTCTGCAAATCTGAATTTGGTTGTGCCTTTGTCAAGTCCAGTCAGAGTGTGTTCAGTCAGGATTGACATCATTGGCTAAACTATCTAGAGTACAAACTGTTGGCTACCTGGAATTAAATATGTGCAATAGCTACATTTTGGGTTCCTAAAGTATCCATAACAAATAGGGGAATGAAAGGCCACCTATAATTCCAAACAAATTAGTTCCAAGCAGAAGTACTTTCTGTTACATGTCTGCAGTTCTTTCTGAAAATAGTTTAGTTCAAAGAATACTGAAGGCTAAAGAAAATCCTACTGCCCAGTAGGCCTGTGCGAAGCGGCTAGTATTTGCTTTGGATTTGGATTTGGCCGATTCAGGGGATAGTGATTTGGTTTGGAGATTCGAATCACTGTCCCAAATCCATTTGGCCAAACCTGATTCAGAGATTCAGTCACCGCTGAATTGGCCAAAGCTCCAAATTGGCCCCATCCCCCGTCGGCTCTCAATGGCTGCCCCACCCGCTCTCCCAGCTCCCAGCCCTTAAAAAAAAAAAAAAAAAAGCTCCCACTCAACATCTGCTGCCAGGCAGGGGGGCAATTCCCACTGCCCCCCCCCAGCCTCACGGCAGAGCTCTCTTAGCAAACCACCAGCTCTCCAGGTGCTTTTCTGAGTAGTTCTCTATCTGGATTAAGTATTAAATACTTACACATTTGAAGAGTGGTATCAGCGGAGTATTACTTTGTATTACTCCAATGAGAAAACACTAGGCACCACGTATGAGATAGGAGTGCAAAGGATTAGTACCAGTGTTACATGACCAGGGATCAACATCTAATGACTCAAACATGACTATCTTCAGAGCATTTTTTTTTCTACTGAGCAAACACCACTATCCTTCAGACAAAAAAAAAAAAAAAAAGATGACACCTGTCTGTGAGGGGTTACTTGGAAAGTTTTCTGTCTCAGAACTCCTTCCCCTGATTTTCATAAGAAGCTATGTCTGCAATATAGTCCATGCATGACTTGGGTAGATATACCTGATTAGCTATAAACAGCTAGCCAACTTGTAGTTACACCAGCAATGCAGACATACCCTTAATTATGTGTGAAAAAGGAAGGCCTTCAGAGCATAGGACTGGAAAGAATCTCTTGGATCCCTGAGTCCAGTTCCCTACTGCTAAACACATCAGTGTAACATTTTTTATAAGGGGCTCAAATACGATTTCAAAACTAGGTGGGCATTTTGCCCCAAATACTCCTAATTAAAGTTTCCCATAGAACCCCACTCCTGTGATGATTAGAAAACTTCTACATTCTATCCTCAATTTATTCATCTAAGCTGGCTAGTAGAAAATGCTGAAAAGATGGACAAACTCATGGGATTCACACCCTGAAACTCTTTTCTGGACTTTTGGAAACAGGCAACTGGCTTGTTCTCTTCTTTTAAAGAATGAATGTGGGACAAGTGGTTGGAGAATTTCTCCAGAAATGGGGGGACCTGGGCACAGTGGCCTCCTAAGCCTGAAGAGAGGCTCAAACCAACACCTCCCAGGAGCATACCCTAACCACCAATCTACAAGCTACCTGGATAAGGACACCTTTCATCCCTCACAGAAGTAATGAAAATGCAGAAGGAATGAAAGATTCATGGGGCCAGAAGGAGAGCAAACACAAAGGAGAATTACTTTGTAGCACAGGAGTTAGGTCCCCCATCTGGGAGAGGGAAATTGTGGGTCCTAGTTCTTTCTTCAAGGATTATTTTTGTTTTTATTTCTCTAATGACTGTTTACTATAAAATTCATAAACAATCATGGGAGTGGGGCATGGATCCCAAGACTGTCCCTTCCCAAGAGTCCTTAAGAACTTGACAACTGGCTCATGATGATTACTAACTCCCATTGCAACCAGTGAGACTGTGCACATGCTTAAGTCTTTTGCTGAATCAAGGACAAAGTGCCTACCCATTAGTGCTTTGCTCAACTGGGGTCATAAATCTATATCTAACAGTTTAAATAAGTGTTCAGATTTTAAGGGGTGATGAATAACTTACAGCTCCTATGGACTTCATTGGGAATTCTTCATCTCTGAAAATCAGGCCATTTTTATTTTGGTACCTAAATATAGATTTAAATGTCTAACTTTAATTTACAGGTTTGAAAACATATTCTCAGTATGGTCATTTTTTTCAGTATGTTTTGCTTGGTTGTTCAGGGATGCAGGCATTCTTTTAGACTTCAGAAAAATTATAATTCAACATTTTATGGTTAATGGACAGCAGGCCACAAAGTCTGCTAAACAGACAGAATTGTAACTACAATGAAATGGAGGTCATTAAGACGGTAGATGGAGCTCTGTAGTAGTTTCATTTATATCACAGGTTCTTTTCAATACTTTGCTTCTTGCTATAAATTTAAGAACTTTAATGTCAGTGCTGTATTTCTGGGAGGAGATTAGCATTTGTGAAGAAAGTTCAACTTTCAGCAAACTGAAGAGCTTACTACAGCTGCTGAATGTGAGACTAAGTTTACATTGAAGGAATCTGTATATGTTTTTCCTCCTGAAAATTAAAACCTGCTAAAAGCTAAAGCTAGAAGCTAAAATCTGTCTGTAGTTTCTGTAATTCTTTAAATGCTGGATTTTTCAGACAAATCAGTTTTTGGAGATCTAAGTTATTTTTATTTATGAAATATTTTCACTGTATTACATTAATACTTGCAATCAGCTGCAGACCAACAGTCAGGGCAATGCTACACTTTCACAGAGAAATATTATATTTTTATTGAGCATTCTGATCTTGCCTACAACTATGGAAAATGGGGGGAGAGAGAGAGAGAGAGAGTCTCTTAATGGAAAGTTTCATAGTTTCATAGTTGTCAGGGGCTGGAAGGGACTTTACAGTTCCAGCCCTCCTGCACTTGAGCAGGAAAGACTGCTGGGATCAGATGACCCCCAGCAAGATGGGCATCAAGACACTTTTTGAAGATCGCCAGGGTGGATGACTGTACCACCTCTGGGGGGAGCCTGTTCTAAACCCTCAGCACTCATAAACAAGTTTTTCCTTATGTCTAGCCTGAAGTGATCCTCAATCAGCTTGTGCCCATTATATCTTGTCCTCCCCTGGGAGGCCTCTGTGAGCAGATGCTCCCCCAGGCCTTGATGTATACCCTTAATATACTTATAGGCTGCCACCAAATCCCCTCTGAGTCTTCTCGTCTCCAAGCTGAACAGTCCCAAGTCTTTCAGTGTCTTCTCATATGACCTGGTCTCCAGGCCTCTAATCATGTGCGTGGCCCTCCTTTGGACTGTCTCAAGCTTCTCCACATCAATAGGAGCATGATTCTTTGCTCTCTGGAATATTGTGTTATCATTTGTGCAAAGGAGGCATACAGTACACAAAGCGATAGGGACAGATCCTAAGATGGTTTATATAACTCCACTGACTTGAAAGGAGCTATAGCACTGGACAGCAGTGGAGGATCTGGCTCATATAGCTTTACATCCACTTCCCACTCACTTTGAGCTAGAGCTCATGCTTGCAGAAGACAGTAAGTGACTCAGGCCTGGTGTCTCTATCTGCTTTTGGTAAATCCCCAGGAATCTCCAGGCACTACCCCTATCTAAATAACAAAGAGCAATAATTTAAAAAAATACTTTAAATATTTTTTTCAGTGGAAGATACTTTACTGTGAGCCTGAGGCCAACATCTTCCCACATAACTAGCAGGGACAGGATAGGCAGAAGCATGGCCAACTACATCAGGATCTGCAATATTTACCAGTAGTAGGGCAGAATGACCCACCTCAGGTCTGAGGATGGCTGCTATTAAGAACAGGATGCAGCATACTGCCCAGCTTCAGCATATTGTGGTTAAATCCTCCAAGTAAACATCGTTGAAGCCACGGGTTAGCCTGTGGACCACAGGCTGCCAAATCCTGCCCTCCAGGGTGAATAGAGATGAATTCAGTGGCTGAGTCTTCATATCCTGAACATGCAAAAATGTACATCCTGAACATGTAAATCAAAATATGATGCCTGATGCAGTTGAGGGATGAATTGTGTTGATATACTCAATTGGCTTTAAACAATTATACTAGTTGCAATCAATTCTATTGTGTAGGCATATTTCCCCCTGCACCTGCTCAATGAACCAACCACCATTGGCTTCCTGCAAGTTTTAGAGGGCTTTTTCTTTTAGGTGTTGTTTAGTTCTGTTCTACTATAACAACATAGGGGTCTAGGCTGATATATAAAAAATATGTAGGCCACTCTTTTATGTCATGTAACTGACTGTCTGGTAGCTTGCATCTCTTCACGCCCTATATTGCTTTGTCTTTTCTCTTGTCTAATCTTCATTCTCAGGTGATGACACATGATCCCTACTAGATGTTTTGGTGGGCAGTGGTGTGGCTGCTGTGGGTGATGGGGGCTGGAGGAAGAGACTTGAGGTTCAGGAGAGACATGGGTGGAACAAAAGCTAGAGCTCAGTGTTGGCACTTGATTTATGACCCAGATACCTTGTTCTGGGTGGACCCAAACCCTCAGACTGACCACAATCTCTTCATTCGATAGTAGGCAAATTGTATTGATACATAGTGATAACAGATAAGAATAATGTAAATAATTCTATATATACCAGTCCTAGAGCTGTCACAGAAGAAAGATACGTCTGGCCAGTATGCAAGCTTCACCCTGAGCTCTTTCTTGAATGTCAGATGTCAGCAGCTGGGAGGGTGGAGGCCGAGAGCCAGCCCCCACTAGTGGGCTGGGTGAGACAGGCTGGTGGTGTGCTGTTGATGGTCTCGGGCTCCCCTCTTGGGGACTCTTTGCTGCTCTGATATCCCTCCTTTTGTATTCTTTCTTCCCTCTGATGGCTCTTCATTCCTAGGCATCATTGATTGGTTTCCCTGTGGTCATCATATTGTCTACGTTCTGTCCTGTCAGCATATTCCTTTGTTTCACAAACACATCACATGCATACATATCTTAATTTGGTTATTTATCAGTCTCCTAATTTGGTCCATCCACCAAATCCAGAAATCCCAAGGGCTCTGCAGCTGGTCACTGTGACCTGGCCAATGTGGCAGAGTCCCTTGTCTCTGTTATGGAACACTGTGGTACATGTCTTTCATTTCCCAGATGTGTATGTATGCCTGCTTGTCTGTTGGCCTCAGGCACAATGTCTGCTAATTCTAGACACAGTGGGCCTTGAAGGAAACTCTGTCACAAACAGGCTTTTAGAAATCAATTAATTCTTGATGTTGCCCTAGACCATTGTTCCAACGCATATCTACTTTACCTACAAGCCAATTCACAAAAGCAAACCTCTAAATAGCATTTTCTAGCCATCACTCAAGAGTGCTATCTGCTGGTCAAGATGCCATCAGAGCCACACACGCTTCTTTGCAGAGACTCCTCAGTTGTGATCACTGTGTCACCACACTGCCTGCTTGCCCTATTGCTCATTACAGGAGCCTGTCTGAGGTGCCAAGTGCTTATGACTTCCCTTGACTTCCTTAGAACTGCAGGTGCTGAGCACGTCTGCAAGTCAGACTCAAATTGCTACTTTAGACCAACCTGGGATCCTCTCAGAATTCCTCCACAGCAGCTAACTCTCCATCCCCTGTTGTTATGCATTTGCATTCACTCCTGAAGTTGGTCCTCTTTAGGTTCTGGGGATCTACGACTTCAGATGTATTTGAAAATGCTCATTCCCGGTGTTTTGGTTTGGGATGGGTATTTGAAAGGTCAGATAAAATTTGGCCAATTGACTGATCAAATATTGGTCAAAAATTGTAAAATATTGCCAATAGGTTCAAATAATGCACAGAAAAAACCACAAATTTTCCATTAAGAAATGTGTCAAAAGCAATCAAAATCATATTTCTGTCAAGAAAACTACAAAAAATGTAGGGTTTTTTTGGGGTAAAATTGCTATAATCTTTGACCAGTCAAAAAAATATGTAGTCAGTTGACTGGTCAATTGACAACATTTGACTGGCCAATTGACTAGCTTGCTCACACCTAGTTCTGAACTCAACCCAGTGTTGCTTGCTTTGTGGGAGCCCACCTAACACAAATGTCTTGCCCCTCCTCCTCATGAGTCAGATTACCATTGCCATTGTGCATCCTCTAGAAGCTAGTAGGTAAAGCCCTCCCTCCTGCCTCTAGTCTAACATGCTTCCTGCAGAGAGAGGAAGTATCCTGAACATGTGTGCAGAGATCAATGTGAGAGGGGACGTGAGGGTTCCCTCATTTAGCACGTGCTGGTGGTTCTGGGACAACATTTCCTTCAGCCCAGTCTACCTGCCAGTTATGAGTGGGAAGCATTTCCTCCTTTTGCTTTTCTGTGAGATCACAGGTGCCCAGACTAGTAGAATCATATATTAGATTTGGAAAAATTAATTGGTCACTCCGTGTTTTATGAAAATGAACCTGGCAGATGAGGCAAGCAGGACTTTTAAATGAACCGCAAAAGATCTTTTAGAGCAGCGGGGCCTAATCTTTTTGGCATGTGAGCCAAAAGTTAAGCCCTGCACCCTCCCCAAATGCTACTTTGATCCCTTTCCCCTGAGTGATCTGCTGGACTGCTTCCTGCTGGGTTCCCTACTCCCTCCCTGATGTGCAGCATGCCACATACAGCCTGGCTTTGCCACGTGTGGCACACATGCCACTAGTTGGCCACCCCTGTTTCAGAGGGTGGGAGGTCAGCAGCCTTACCTTGTTATCTGGCACCCCATTAAGGTGACAAGGAAGAAGGTAGACATCTCCAGGAGACAGCAGGCATTCAAGTCACCAGCCACAGTGGGCAACTGGGTGTGGGGGCAAGAGGGAAAGTTTTGGGAACTGAAGGATGAATTAACTGACAAGTTGGGTTCATTGCCCATTTCCTGACTACTGAACAATTCCATGGCTAGGTTCATATAGCAGGTCATTCAGCTCTACTTTAATGAAGTTCTGCCTAGACTTCCTGGCCCAGAGAAATAACATTGCTTAAGGTCTTGCAGCACTGGTTTGAGGAGGGAAAAAGTGAACTGGACTATGTATATCACATCTACAACACTATAACAAGCGTTTTTCATTTTTGGCAGCCTCACCACCATTCGAAAGTGAACCAGAATTTTGCCTGATGTGAAGTCCAAAGATATCAAAATATGAAACCTTTGTTGATAAATTTTCTTTTGACATATACATTTCTCAAAAAAGTGCTGACTTAGAGCTCTGAAAAAGTGGGACAATTGAAAACTACACAGTGCAAGGACACTAAAGATTGTCTGCTTTTCTAAACACTTAACACAGGTTCAGTAAAATGTCAGCACAACAATGTGGTTGTGTTTTCAGACAGACGTATGTGGAAGGCTGTCAATCGGCATATCATCAATAGTTTAAAGCACCTTTCTTACCAAAATGACTACCCCCTCCCACCCGCTAAGAACAAAAGAGCCATGTCTCTAAGTGATTTTGACTGGTGCAGCACTGGTGTTATTTTTTGAAACTATGTTCTTTGTGTTATTTTGTCTTGGTGAGTTAAGTTTGGACATTGAACAATCATATCAACTGTATTTTCAGTCTGTAATTTTCAGTTTTCTAAGGAAGATACATGAAATGGAAATTGGCAAACTTATGCTTCCACTTAAGGGTGTCTGGTGAAAATATTTTGGATTGGTAGCTTTTATAAAAGACTGGAGAATTGGCCAGACTTTCTGCATGTTACATGCCAGAAGAGCCAAAGCAGCATCCATTCACAATTCAAACACTTTTTGAAGACTTTAAAAAGTATTAATTAGTTATACTAGCCACCACTTATGCAGTATACTTTATGAAATGGGCTATAAAAGAAAGCTGAAATGATCCATTAATTGACGGATTGGCTATATTCTGGGGACATTTCCCCTGAAACATAAACATTTGTCTTCAGCATTTAAAAAAAATTACAGTAGAGTAGGAGCCAGCCAAATATTTAGTGGTTTTGTGAAGTTATTTGGTATTCATGTCTACTACAGTTCTATACAAAACAGTTTTAAATGCTGTTTCTTTTGCCATATGGCAACTCAGAGAAGAGCACAGGGTTACAAACCTTAAAGATGTGACAAAAAAGAATGCAATTTGTAGCTGTTTTAATACTTCCTAAAAAGAACCAAAACAAAACAAAAATAACCTTTTCAGAGAGGCTGGATTCATGTCCTGCCAACACTTATTACACTGTTTATTTGTAGAACTGTCATTTCTTTCATATACTCAGTGAGTTGCAAGGGCGTAATGCTGTAATGCTTTCAGCTCTCGTGCTTCCCACCTTTCTGCAATCTGATTGGTTGGCTATGGAAATTTTTCTCTTCCCCACCCTTGTTTACATCTTCACTGTCCTGGAGAGCAGATATTTCAAGAGCAAAGTTCTGAAGAGCTCCAGCGTCCCTGTTTTTTCTTTCCCTTTCCTTTTAGACATATATTATACATATGAAAGGAGAAATCTTGTCTACCCCTTGAATGGGGGGGGACAGGTGAGGAGGGTGCCCTATTCAGGAGCTGGCCACAGATACAGTCTATGCAGTCTCTGAGTACACAGATGTCTCCCTGCTGTCATTATCAAAGCAGCAAGATTTGTTTGGTAATATATTACTGCATCAGCTCTATAGTTACGAGAGTTGTTAGAGAAGCTTTTTGGCACGGGGTGCCCTTCCTCAGGTCTGAGAAAAGAGCAGGCATGCACTTTGTGCCCCAAATTGTCTAACATCTTTCCCAATTATAGAGTTGGTCCAATAAAAAATACTACCAAAACGTACTTCTTGCATATTCCTTTCACAGCCACAACAATAGTCTGGCCCTACTACATCATCAAAAAGGTAGAGGAGAAACAAGCCCAGGACCTTCTGTCTCATCAGCTAGCCAGTCTGTCTGTCTGGCTAAGCAGGACAGAACATGTTGCATTCTTACAGCATGTCCACACGTGTAGACATGCGTGATTGCAGCAGCTCAAATACGAGTAGCACAAATTTGAGCTGGGGATTTTTGCTTCAGCACACATGCCCAGACATGCACTTTGGAATGGGACAAGTTGTGCCAGTTGGGGCAAAATAACCCTGCTCAGCTCCTCCTGGATCTGTACCCAGGGGGAGCTAGAGGCCCGCCCCATGCTAGCCCCAGCAGTATAAAAAGCTGCCCTGGCTAGTAGCTCAGGGCTACTTGCTCACAGGAGCTTCTGGGGGAGGATCTTCTGAGGTGAAGTTGGCCATACCCCTTCCTGTCCCAGGCTGCTGCTGGCTTGCTCTCAGGAGCTTCTGGGGTAGGTGGGCATGGGTAGACCCCACTGCACTGGCCCAGTGCATGGGTTTACCCATGACACGTGTGACCTGATGCCTAGTCCAGGAGATGAAATCTGCCTTATCTCCTGATGCCCTTGCCTTTATTGACCAGGTCCTGTGCGATGGAGGTCCCTGCCTCCCCGTGTCCTCCAGCCCACCAGAGTTTGTTGTAGGGCCGGCGCCTCACCTGGCCTCATGGTGCTCTCCGCTTCACCAACTGAGGTGGCTGGAGGACACCAAACCCGTCTGCATTTTCACTGTCCATTGCCACCACCTCTACATGCTCATGCGCCACACGATCCATAATGCTGCCATCATGTCCTGCCCAGACACCAAGTGGCAGGACCTGCTCAGCGAGGGCATAGCTGGGGCACCTCATTGGCTGAGCCTGTACTCCACCCTCATCCCACGAGGCACTGGGGACTTCAGCTGGTGGATCCTCCATGGGGCTGTCACCACGGGTGTGTATGTGGCGAGCTTCACAGCACCCCAGTCTCCTGCCCCTTCTGTGGGCCAAGGGAGACCCTGGCGCACATGACACTTGAGTGTGCCAGGCTGCAGCCCCTCCTCCTCCACCTCCAAAACCTCCTCCTGAGGTTCTGGTCAAACTTCACCCCCCACTTTTTTATTTGTGGGCACCCCATCCGCAGCCCCACCAAGTCCTGGGACCTCCTGGTCAGCCTCCTCCTAGCCTTGGCCAAGTGGGCCTGTACATGACCAGCAAGGAGGTTCTGGCTGGGAAGGTGCTCAGGGACTGCAGGGCTGCTTTCCTCTCACTCATGCTTCTGGGCAGAGCACCACTGGGTGGTGTCCACTGGCCCCTTTGATTCCTTTAAGGACTGGTGTGTGCGGCTCAAGGGGTTCTGCTTGGTGTCTTCCTCAGGCGCACTTCTTTTCATGTTTTGACCCTTTGACCCACATGACACTCTCACCCTGTTTTCGCCTTAGTTGTCCCAAGCATTTTGTTGTGGTATTCATTCATTGGCTCCACAAGGAGCTATTAGTTAGCTAGGTGGGCCTTAGGGCCCACGGTACTTGAATACAAATAGACAGGAGCTTCTGGTGTTGCATCCTGCCCAGACACCAAGTGGTGGGACCTGCTCAGAGAAGGAGTAGCTGGAGTGCCCCAGTGACTGAGCCTGTATTCCACCCCGTGAGGCCCAACCTGAAAAGGCTTCTGGGAAGAGGCCAAACTAACAACCCAGAAGGGGGGGTCAGCTTCGCGGAACCCGGAGGCCATGGGACACTGACCTAATGCATCTGCTGATCTGCTAAAAATAAGAAAAGAGAACTGCAAATGAGTACTGTAGCGACTCTGGAAAAGTACCCGAACTAACAGCTGAAAAGGGGAACTGCGGAATGGCCTAAAGTAACTCTCTGTACTGTAGTGGAAAGGGAAACTGCGGCAAGGGAGGAGTAACCGTTTGATAGCTTGCAGTGCTTGCTCTAATCCATAAAAAGTGGCAAAGCTGAAAACTATTAGGGGATTGGAGAAACTGAAGGTAATGGAAAGAAGGCAAGATATAAAAGTCATAAAAACGGAACCTTGGGCAGAACTACTTCGGGGAGAACAAGGCTAAGGACCTGATAAAGGAGGTAGTCTCGGCACCCTGAATGCAGGGTGGGGTTCCCGAGACCCATCAGGTAACAACATAGGACAGGGTGGGGAGTGCCTTTCCTCCAACCCAATGCACTTGCAGCTTATAGACATATGGTAATAGCTTAGTGTGTGTGTGTTGTTCTTTTCCAATAAAGAATCATACCTAAGTTTTGCCTTAGTGTGTCACTTGTGGGTTACTCACCTTCCCCCTTAGGAAGGGAGGGAGCCCCAACAATTCGTGGAGAATAAGGGCATGAAAGACCCCCCGACTCCTCACGGACAGCCTGGCCAGCTGTATCTGAGGAGTGGTAGACATGTTCACACCCCAGGGAAAAACCACGAGTCTCTCTGAACTTAGTAAGAAAGTACATCCATGGTCATCCTCTGGGGTAAGGGACCACAGGTCCCTTGCCATGGTGGAGGGAGTTTTTGCCCAATGGCAGATAGGCAGAAAACCCAGGAAAACGGCATTACTAGAAGGCACCATTTCTTTGTTGTAGGAAGTGGTGGAGACTTTGTTGTCAGCAGAGGATCTGGAACCCGGGGCGGGGGGGGAGCGAGCGAGAAGTGGCGGTGACCGACCTGGTCAGGGACCAGGGTGACCAACCTGCACTCTCCACTCTGGGACCAGAAGAAGAGATGACTCCTCTGGAGGGGCCAAAAGTAAGTGCCATGATAAAAGCCAGGGTACAACAGGATTCAACTGGACAGACTACTGGTCAGGAATGGAAAGTGGTTCCCTGAAAGCCAACAGACCTCCAAATTGAGCTAGCAGGCTGGGTGAAAAATGCAAAAGAAACCTGGGCTATGTAAGATAATCGGGTAGTAGCCCAAAAGTTAAATAAGTTCTTCACTCCCAGAGAGTCATTGGCTGTGTTAGCAAGAATTTTCACCGGGGAATGGTACAAGTCAGCACAAACTTCCCTAAGAATAAATTCAAATAAGTCAAGATATTATACTTAACAACTAATAAAATTTACGTTAAAATCATCAGACAACTAAAAATTGTCCAAAGATCAACATGCTAAAAAACCTAAGTAAGTGAATTAGAGGAAAGCAGTATGCCAGTTCAGTGGGGATCCGTTCATTGAAGCAGCTTTGGGGGACCAGTTAGAAAATGATCCCTTAAGAGTCATAATCACTAAAACTGCATAGAAAAGTACCCTTCATAAGAGGACAAGTCCCTTGCAGAGTCTTCTAACACAAGGATATGATACCTGAATGAGCCAACCTCTAAAAAATATTATAAAGGAGTTGCAGACTTTAATTAATTTATCAGGGGATCACCCAAAACTAAAACAGGTGGCGGGAATAAAGATGTCGGGGAATTCGAAAAAGATTCCCCACCAACAGCTATAAATAGAGCTGAGAAAGAAGGGGATCCCATTAGAACATATTAATGAGAAGCCCACAAGTGAGTTGTATAGACTCTGGAAAGAAAATAACCTTGAGGGAAAGGAGGAGGACTGTGGTGCTGTGGCGGTTGTTCCTTTGGCACCACCCTTAGGATGAGAGCCCGACACTCCAGGAGGGCTCTACCCCAACTTAAAAAGTTTACATTTCAATTAGAGGGGCCCCGGGAGGGAAAGCGGGGGATGCCTCCTCCCTTGCTCCCAGTGGGACGAGTCCCTGGGGATTCCAGGGGGTACCTTTTTGCTCAAATTAAAATTCAAGGGCGTGAGGTGGCAGGGTGGTTTCTCATAAATACTGGGGCGGAGGTTACCATTTTTCAATGGGAGCATTCCCCCCAAGTGGGTGCCTTGTACTACTAAAAGGAGTAGGGGGGAAGCAATTAGAAAAAGGGAGGTTAAAGGAGTAGTAAAATTAGGAAAGTGGGAGGTCTCCACAATACTGACAGCTACCTGCCACCCGCTATGGATATTGGAAACCAATGCCCTGAGTCACTGTGTTATAGATGGCCCACAATGGAGAGTAATGGCCATTGAGAAGGCAGTCCTCATGCCAAAAGACGGGCCATGGGTCCGCTCGGAGTAGAATGTGAAAAACACTAAAAATAAAATACAAATCAAACTGAAAAAAGGAGTAAAATCACGTTTTGTGCGCCCTTACTCCTTAACACCCAAAGCTAAGAAAGGGGTAAGTGAAATAATTCAAGAACTACTGCAGGCCAGATTAGTGGAGCCCACTATTTCCCAGTGGAACTCCCCCTCATGGCCTGTACAAAAAGCTAGTGAAAAATAGAGAATGGTAATAAATTACCAGAAAGTAAACTAAAGGACAAAAAAATTAGACCCAGTGGTCAGCACTCTACCTAATATGTGGAACACAGCTCAAAAAGCAAATGCTTCCCATTTCACTGTGATTAACATTTCACATTTTTTCTGGGCAATTTCCGTACGAGAAGGAAATCAAAATATATTCGCCTTCATGTTCAAAGGCAAACAATATCGGCCATTGTGCCTGCTCCAAGGCTGGTGTGACTCACCAATATTAGCACATCAGCAGGTACGTAAGGCACTTAAGTCCCACCTGCAGGTTCAAAGTTATGTAGATGACATATTAATCTAGCCAAACACTCCCGAGGAGTGTGTGAGTATCTCCCACAGAGTACTACAGGTTTTAAAAACAGCAGTTTCGAGTGAATCAAAAAAAGGTTCAATGAGTGCAGTGCTCAGTAAAGTATCTAAGTATGCAGTTGGATGCCCAGGGCTTAGAAATCCTGGAACAAACCAAAAAAGCATTAACCCAACTTCTCCCGCCCTGCACCTGAAAAAAACTGCAGTCCCAATTAGGGTTAATGGAGTGGTGTTGAGTGGCAGTGCCAAACTTTGTGGCCCTAGCACGGCCGCTCTATAGGGTGCTAATAGTCAAAGATAATCCATGAAGTTGGGAGGAAGAAAAAGAGGGGTTCCACCAAGCAATGCTGCGAGCTATATTGGAGATCCCTCCCCTGTTCCCTCCAAACCCCAGCACCCCTAAGTATCTGAAAGCAGAAGTCTGGGAAAATACCGTTAGTGCAGTGCTATACCAACAAAGTCACCAAGACTAAAAAACCTGGGAGTTGTTGGGGGCTTGGAGCCGAGCACTATTCAATATTGAGACTCACTATGAACCATTGCAAAAAAAAATGTTAGCAGTAGTTTTTAGGCTTAAAAAAGAAAAAAAGTTAATAAAAGATGCCCCTTTAAAAATTCAAGCATGGCCAGGAATTTTAACTGCCTTGAAAAAAAGCCCACCCACAGGGTCTCCTCACCAAACCCAGTGGCTAAAGTAGCTTCTGGTGTTGCATCCTGCCCAGACAGCAAGTGGCAGGACCTGCTCAGAGAAGGAGTAGCTGGAGTGCCCCAGTGACTGAGCCTGTATTCCACCCTCATCTCACGAGCCACTGGGGACCTCAGCTGGTAGCTCCTCCATGGAGCTGTTGCCATGGGCGAGTATGTGGTGAGCTTTATCAATATTCCAGCCTCCTGCCCCTTCTGCAGGCAGGAGGAGACCCTGGCACACATGACGCTTGAATGCACCAGGCTGCAGCCTCTCCACCTCCACCTCTGGAACCTGCTTCTGAGGTTCTGGTGAGGTTTTACCCCTCACCTTTTTATTTTTGGACACCTCATCTGTGGCCCCACCAAGTCCCAGGACCTCCTGGTCCACCTCCTCCTGGCCCTGACCAAGTGGGCCTTGTACGTGACCAGGAAGGAAGCTCTGGCTGGGAAGGTGCCTGGGGACTGCGGGGCCACTTTCCTTTCACTGGTCCGCACACGCGTCTGAGTGGAGCACCTTTGGGCAGCATCCACCGGCTCTTTGGATGCCTTTGAGGACCAGGTGTGGCCCAGGGACCTCTGCTCAAGGTCCTCCTCAGGAGCACTCATTTTCATGTTTTGACCCTTTTACCCTTACATCACTCCTGTCCTGTTTCTTGCATTTGTTGTCCCAAGAATTTTGTTGTAGCGTTCACCCATTAGCCCCCATACAGTAGGGGCTCCTAGTTAGCTTAGTGGGCCTTAGGGCCCATGAAAATTGTATGTTACAAATAGACAGGAGCTTCTGAAGCCCAGCCAACTGGTATCTGGGGACACTACCCCTTGTGCCAGCTGGACTGCTGAAGCAGCCCTGAGAGTCCCCTGCACCCTCTACCCACTGCAGCAGTCTGGTAGTGGGGGCTGTTACATGGCTATGACCTGCTGCCATCTGTGACAGCATGTGGCCCCAAGGCTGCACACCTGCCAGACCCACACAGAGACTGCACAGCTATAGCACAGGCATCTGCTCCTCTGGGCCAGCTGCCAGTGGGCTGTGGCTGCACAGTTGGCCTTTGTGTGGCACTATTGCCATGTGTGCTGCTGTCCTGCCATCTGGGCAGCTATTGCCCAGAAGATGTTCTCAGTGTGGTGGCCACTCTCTCTCTCTCTCTCTCTATATATATATATATATATAATGCGGGGAATGTTTTTTTGGTTCCAATGTGCCTCTTGCCACATCTCACACAGCTTTGAGACATGGTAAGAGGCACATGCGGGCTTGTCTGGATGTGTCCTTATTGTACACAGGTACATTTGGAAGCTCTGAGAAAGTTTCCTGATCTCTTGCTGCAACGGTGCACTGCCATCCTCCTCCTAATGCCTTAAAAGATATAAAGTCACATATTCAGTTGATGTCAACTGGCACAGCTTCTTTTGAAATAAATGGAGCTACGTGGATTTACACTAGCTGAGGAGGTAGCTCACAATTTGACTTGAAATGGATGCACTAAGGGCAATACTGAACTTGGCATAAATTTGGCTTCTGTTGATGCAGACTTTCTGACCTTAGCAATTTCTTAATTCTGATTCAGGAGATGAGTGTCTTTATTCCCTCTTGGTTACCCCTGTCCGTACGGGCCTGCACATTCCCCAAAGACAACTGACTATAACAGCCTGCCACATGGGAAACAGTTTTCATGGATAACATTGTAAGAGCGCTTTGTGCTTAGTAACAGCCCAGTGCAAGATGAGCCCCTATGGGGTAACAAGGGACTTGACTCTCAGTCATTTTTGTTGAGTTACCTATAGCGTAGGTGCAAATGAGACCATTATAATTTTCCCACGTATGTACTAGAGACCCTTTGCTAAATGTTGTGACTTAGGTCTCAACACAAATGTTTGAGCTCCAAGGTTAGGCACTTGCTCAGCTTATAAATACATGCAATATTAAACAGTTGCTTCCTTCCATCTATTTTCCTTCCCATGCTCTCATTTAAATGTTCATATTCAAATGCAGCTGGGGGCAAGGGAGAATCTATGAATAACAAACCCTTTTGCAATCTTTGGCATTTGAGGTTTGAGCTGACAGACAATAAAAGAAACCATCTTCAACTCCTACTGGTGCCAGACATCTGCTCCCCTGCCCTCATTGTGCCTGACTTCACCTTTCTCTGCACTGTTGTTGGGTCTCTACTCTATCCTCCTCTTGCTCTGCTCTCCTATTTCATTATGAGAGCTGGCATGAAATATACAGTTCCAGCTTGGGTTGCACAGTTGAACAGGTCATTTATGAGCATCTGTGACCTCATTTCTACTTCTTATCCATGGCTCAATTAAATCATTGAAATGAATTTACCAGTCTCCCTCTGATCACTTAATAATTTAAACAGCATTTTTTAAAATACAGAGCCTTGTTTAAATGAAAACATGAAATATTTATCTATCTTGCCAGTTCAAGAATCCTGAGTTTTCTTCCCAGTCCAGCTCACCCAGCCATGTGGACTAAACTATACATAACCTGCTTTGTGAGAATCACTTCCCCTTTGGTGATGATAAACGAGACACAGTTCCAATGAAAAGGAATGCTCCCAAATTAAGGGCAAGCAAATTACATCCGATCAAAGATTACAGCCAAAAAATCACCATTGCTTTTAAACCTTAAACATTCCCATTCTCTCAGGGTGCCTGTAGATGTGCACATTCATCTCCTAATTAGAATGCATTCTAATCCATGTTCTAATTAGAATGCTTCACTGTCGCCTCACCATCATGTGTATTAAGATCCCAGACATTTCAAAATGTCCACAGGGGAAATTTATCTAAACCTCATCAGATGAGCTTTAGATAAAAGTGTCCCATGGCCATTTTGGCCCTAAATTGGAAGGGATGCACTGAGCCTCATTTCAAATGGTTTATACCATTTTTTTATATGGATGCAGTTCCATTCACAACAATAGGAACAGGAAAATAAGATGTCCAGGAAAGGAACTCAGAATGCCTCATTTGTAGAATACCACAGAAAGGTAGCTGTGACATTTAGGAAAATGAGATACAGAAACCCCCATGCTCTAACCAGTATGTATACTATGTACATACTGGCACAGTGCCAGCTACATCATGCCCACAAGGCAAAGGGCACAAATTCAAGACCACAGGCAGAATTCTGCTTGAAATACACAGGTCTGTGCACTTGAGTTAGAGATGATTACCACATATTGCAACATTAGAGGTCATGTACCCTCTTCAACTGCAGCCACTAAAAAGCATCATATTCATGTACCTAAGTTAATTCATAGATTGTAGAGTCGGAAGGGACCACAATAGATCATCATGTCCAACCCCCTGCTCCTGGCAGGAAAGAGGACCAAGGTCAGATGACCCCAGCCAGGTGACTATCAAGCCTCCTCTTGAAGACCTCCAAGTTAGGTGATAGTACCACCTCTCTTGGCAGCCCATTCCAGATTCTGGCCACCCTTACTGTAAAATTTTTTTTCTTAATGTCTAACCTAAATCTACTCTCCACTAGTTTGCACCCATTATTCCTAGTTACTCCCTGGGGTGCTCTGGTAAATAGCGCATTATCAGTTCCCTGTTGTCCTCCCTTGATAATCTTATAGGTGGCTACAAGGTCTCCCCTCAGACATCTCTTGTGAAGGCTGAAGAGATCCAGATCTGTCAACCTCCCCTCATAGGGTCTATCATGGAGGCCACTAATCATGTGAGTGGCCCTCCTCTGAACCCTCTCCAGATTATCCGTGTCCCTCTTGAAGTGTGGCACCCAGAACTGGACACAGTACTCCAACTGCAGCCTGACCAATGCTGCATAGAGGGGGAGCATCACCTCCCTTGATCTGTTGGTTATGCATCTGCTAATACATGACAAGGTGGTAATACATGACAAGGCCTTGTTGATGGCCTCGTTACACTGCCGGCTCATGTTCATCTTGGAGTCAACTATGACTCCAAGATCTCTCTCAGCCTCTGAGCTGCTAAGGAGGTCATCCCCCAACCTATAGGTGTGCTGGGGATTCCTCCTTCCTAGGTGGAATACCTTACATTTATCTTTGCTGAACTGTATCCTATTTCATTCCGCCCATTGATCCAACCTGTTCAGGTTGGCCTGTATCTACTCCCTGCCTTGTTGTTTCTGATCTTGTCCTTTCAAACATCCCCTCCAGTCTTAAAAAAAATCAATGAGGCTACAGGCTCCCAATAATCTAAACATAATGTAGATAATTTTAGAAAAAGACAGGTATCTTTTTAAGAGGGATTCCTTTAAGTCTCAATGGAGGAGCAGTTAGAATTTCAACAAATAGTACTGTCATAAATTAAAAGGCCAAAATGATGGCATTCTCTAAGAAGGCAGGAGTATGCTCTCTATCAGCACAATTCACTATTTAGAAAGTATAGGAACTGTTTTTCTGTAGAGGAGTTTAGTTCTGCTGTTAGAAACTTGTAGAAGTTGGATGGCTTGCATCACAAGAGCACTTGGTTTCTAGCTATTTGTGAATTTTAATCGTATAATCTCACGAACATTTAATAAATTAGGATCTCCCTGTTCACCCTGAAAATCTGACTCAAGTTTGAAACAGCAACGTACAAAATGCCTTCAGCTCCTTATGATTTCAGTGGTAAAGTGCTGAACATTCTCACATTCAGGATTCCATTTTCTATTACTTTATTTAAAAGTTTAGTACTTTCCCTCTATCAAGGAGGTTTTAAATAACACAGCTTCCTGGAAAATGTATGAAGATGTACAATATTTCCCAGCAAATTCAGTATCTTTTGTGAGTCCTTTTGTGTTCATTATACACCAATACCACTGTAACTCAAATCCTTAGAGCTTTGAAAATGCCTGTTTGTTACCGCTTTCTTTATGCAGACATGTTCTCATCAGATTCAATTTCTTGTCTTACGAAACATAGAATCTGTTTTCTCCCTCCTACTGTAGTTTCTGTCTTACATAACTTTAATGCAGTATTTTTTTCTTCTTCACTATAACATTGTTGATGATAAATCTGATTCCTGGGCCATGTGAAACACTGTCATCCTGCATTCTTTGAACATCATTTCATATTTTCAGTTAGCTAGGATTCCAGTAAAACACTCTAGAGAGATAATGATGATTTGTGACAACTGGATAATGAATTGCAACATTCACTGGAGTTTAAAGTGTCTTTAATCATTATCATTACTAATGCTGGATAAATCTATGAAGATTTATGGGATTTATTTATTGCTTTTTTTTTAGAACACCATTCAAAAGTATGCGTGATGCTGGGAGTTATGTCTGGCGTTAGCTAGATGATGCTAGAATATATTTATTAGAGCTGGACATTGGCAACTGCATTTTCTCCTCAGCAAAATCTCAGTTGTCATACTTTGCTTTTCTAATAACACTCGCAAAAACAATCAGTTTTATTTATGGATTCAGAGTCTATAAAAACAGAATATTTTATGTTTCCAGTCTCCCCTGCTCATGATATTAGCAAATTAAAATAATTATGGCCTTTTATCCTTTAAACTAGCCTTTGCTTGTTTCAAGCACAACAAGGGCTATAAAAAGAAAACATGCAAGCCACACTCGTGTTGCTAATATACATATAAATACATGCATCAGAACAACCCCCCACTATGACCAATATAAATATAAGTATATGAAAACACAAAATGAACTTGTACCCAGAGAGCCTACAATATCCTCTGACAGTTGCATCTCTCAGCTTCCTATCCAGTCTGCACACTACTTCCAGAAATTATTTTCTAATGTCAGCATTCTAATCCTTACTTCTGACCTAGCCTATATCCTCTTTTATCATTTCCCCTACTCGGGTTCTATATCATAAAAAGGACAATCACAATTGAAATAAGTTCTTCCCTTCATGGAGCCATTTAAAACTGGACTTGAAAATGGGGTCACTGCCTTCATTCAGCTCTGGTTCAGTCCCTATGCTGTAGGGAACATCCCTATACTATTCTGTTCTTGAAAAAAAATCATGGGAGAGAGAGAGAGATGAATAAGTAATCAACAGGAAAAAAAGAAATCAAGTGAGAAGGAGTATAATAAATAAGTGCAAGGAGGAGGAAAAATGACTACAAAATGGAAACAAAGAAAAGAAAAAGACAACTACGGAATTAATGACATGAGAAGAGTCTGTATCTGGAGGAAGACACGAATGAAATCAGGGCTGTAAGCAGGTTGTTTGGTAGGGCTGTGTGAAATTTTGCTGACTGTTTCGTTTTGACGCTGTTTCAACTTGTTTCGAGTTCAAAACAGCGAAATTGAAACAAAATGAAGGGCTTTGAAACAGGCTCGAAATGAAACGAGGGCAGTCAAAATGTTGAGAAAGTTTCAAAATGTTTCAAGTTTCAAAGCTGAAGCTGGGCTTACATGCAGGAAAACAGAAAGTAAGGGGAGGGAGGGGGAAGAGGGGGAAAGGACTGCTCTGACATTGACTATGTAGCTATCTAGTGCCTGTGATCCTTCCCTGAGGTCCCTTCCAATCCCAGTGCTCTGAGGGAGGGATGGAAAAACAGCATAAAAGGCAGCATTGTTTGTGCTCCACACCTTTCAAATTTCCCCTAGAGCCAGGTCTTCTTCCTGAGAAGGCTCTTCAGAGGAGGCTGAGGTAATGGTTGCCAAGGCAAGTGGCTCAGCTGAGTCCGCTCCTCCTGTTGCTGTGCCTCTGCCTGCTGAGGAGGGGAAAATTGCAGCATCCACACATGCACCCACCACTCAGAAGTGAGTGGGTGGTGTGGTGTGGGATAATTTTGAGCTGGCAGATGATCCCACATATGCTATCTCCCTGCACTGCCAATGTAAGGCAAGCCGGGGCAAGGAGGTGAAACATTTCAGCACCACAGGGATGCTGATGCATCTCAGGAGGCAGCACCCCCTTGCCCTTGCTCCTCCTGAGCCTGGCACCAGTGGGAGCATGCCCAAAAAGAAGTTGCACTTCACCTCACACATCTGGAGCATACAGGGTAGAGATCATTCCTACCTTTCCCTCACAAGGCACTAGTGCCATCAGTCAGGCCATTGGTGGGCTCTCCTTCAAGCCGAGGTGGTGAATAAGTCCCATACACTGAGTGAGATCACCCAGGCCATAGAGGAGATGCTTGCTGTCAAAGGCCAGCCCTTCTTCTTAGTTGAGCAGCCAGGGTTCAGGAGGCTTATGGCGCTCATGGCCCCATCCTACCAAGTGCCCACATGCACCACCTGCAGCAGGACCGTGGTACCCTCCCTGTATAAGGCATGCAGGGAGTACTTGAGGCTTGAGGGACAAGTTGTGCAAGGCAGGTCTGCAGGTGGCCTTACACTTCACCTCAGACATCTGGAGCACCTGGGTGGAGATCATTGCTACCTCTCCCTCACCGGGCACTGGTGTGGCCAGTCAGGCCGGTGGTGGGCTCTCCTTCAAGTGGAGGTGATGGTTGAGTCTCACATGGCAACAGAGATCATGGGGACCATGAACCGCTTGGTGCAGGGGTGGCTCATTGGGCTGGGTAAGCTCACTCACGGGTTCATGGTCACTGACAATGGGGCCAATATGGTCAAGGTGGTCCATGATGCCAACTTTGTTGGCATCTGCTATGGGGCACACAAGTTCCACCTCGTAGTCAGAGGGGAACAGGGCTGCCAACACCACCAGCAAGCTCATTTCCAAATGCAGGAAGGTGGCAGGCTACTTCCACCAGAGCATCAAGGCCAGCAAGATGCTGGCAAGGGGGGCAAGATACTGGGGGACAAACAAGGAGAGCTGAACATCCCGCAGCACAAAATCATCCAGAATGTGGAGACTTGGTGGAACTCCACATACCTGATGTTTGAGAGGTTGGTGGAGCAACAGAAGGCCATCCATGAGATGGCCTTGCTCAGGGATATCAGGATCAGTGGCCCCCTTAGAGCTGAATTGGATACCATCTCCCAGATCTTGGTGGTCCTCAAGCCCTTCCTCAAGATCACTGAGACCCTCAGCACTGGTGAGGCCCTCCTTAGCCAGGTGATCCCTGTAGTGAGGGAGCTTCAGAGCCAAATGGAGAGCTTCCAGGGGATCAATGTTCCTGGCTGGGGCAAGCTGCTGTCACCAGATGTGTAGGCACTGAAGGAGGGCATCAGGAAAAGGTGTGATCCCTTGCAGTCCAGTATGGTCCATGTGCTGGCCGTCATGTGTGACCCAAGGGTGAAGGGCAGCACATGCAGCAGCCAAAGTCTGAATCAGTGGATGGAGGTGCTGGTGAAGAGTCAGGGAGCCAGAATGACGGAGGCAGGGGAACATAGAAGAGGGGGATCCACTAGCCAGTCTTTTTCTCCACCACAGGTGCTGCCAATGTTGGCCAAGGGCATGGCTTCCATGGTGGGGTCCAGAGGCACCAGACCCCATCATCAGGCAGGTAGCGCTCAGGACTTGGTGGCTGCCTAGCTTGCCGAGGACGTGGAGCCACTGCTGTGCGACCCGTTGGCTAACTGGGCAAGCTGTAGCCATATGTGGCTGGGTGAACATGAGCCTGCAATGTGATGCGGCGGCTAGTAAAGTGACCAAAACGCTGGCTTGCATCCATAGATGGTTCTCAAGCAAATCCCGGGACGTCATTCTCCCCCTGTACTCGGCCTTAGTGAGGCCGCAGCTGGAGTACTGTGTCCAGTTTTGGGCTCCACAATTCAAAAAGGATGTGGAGAAGCTTGAGAGAGTCCAGAGAAGAGCCACGTGCATGATCAGAGGTCAGGGAAGCAGACCCTACGATGACAGGCTGAGAGCCGTGGGGCTCTTTAGCCTGAAAAAGCGCAGGCTTAGGGGTGATCTGATGGCCACCTACAAGTTTATCAGGGGTGACCACCAGTATCTGGGGGAACGTTTGTTCACCAGAGCGCCCCAAGGGATGACGAGGTCGAATGGTCACAAACTACTTCAAGATCGTTTCAGGCTGGACATAAGGAAGAACTTCTTTACTGTCCGAGCCCCCAAGTTCTGGAACAGCCTGCCACCGGAGGTGGTTCAAGCGCCTTCATTGAACACCTTCAAGATGAAACTGGATGCTTATCTTGCTGGGATCCTATGACCCCAGCTGACTTCCTGCCCTTTGGGCGGGGGGCTGGACTCGATGATCTTCCAAGGTCCCTTCCAGCCCTGATGTCTATGAAATCTATGAAAGCTCCAGGTGCAGACAGAGTGAATGCCACCCTCCTCACTCCATCCACACATATTTCCTTTTTTCATTAAAAAACCCAAACATTTAATGCCCCACTCTCAGAGCTAGAGGGGGCATTCACTGCATCATCAGCCATCAGGGGAAGAAGCTTCCATGCCAGGACAAACTTGGAGGTATGGGCTGGGGCTTTGGGGAAGGAAGCTTTGGAGAAGGAGAAGGCCCCAGGTCCTGGGCATGACCACTAAATCTGCACTCTGCCAGGGTCAGGAGTCCTGGTGGGACTCCTGGCAGTGTGGCAGCCCCAGGAAATGCCAAGACCGAGGATCCCCCTGGTGAACGGTAGGTAGGAGATGCCATAACCTCCAGCTACCACACGCATGCACACAGTCCTGGCTGGGGAAAGCGCCATGTCTTTGACAGGCCTGAGGCTTGTGGGTTACAATGGAGTTGTGAGGGTCCAGGTGAACTCAGCTTAACTGCCTGGGATGCCAGCTTTCAGGTTGAAAAACCTTTTGTCAGGCTGAGGAAGCACCTGCAGTTTGTGTGTCTGCTGGTCCTGGATGGAAGGAATAGTAAAGAAGCCAGAGGCTGGCGTGCAATGCAGGCAAGAAAGCCAGTCAGTGAAAATGGAAATGGAGGTGTCAGGGGGTGAAGGATGGGCTGGGGTGGGGGGAAAGGGGAGGTAGCAGCGCAGGTAGAAGTGGAGAGGTACCTGGGGAGTCAGATGTTTGGCAGGTTGTAGTGTGTCAGAATTCCAATGTCTATATTGAGTCCAAGAGTTTCTGTACCTAGGAGGCTGATAAAGTGCAGTTCATAGGCTCATCTGTCAAAAGTGTTTTGTAAATTCCCTTTGAAGATCAGGCCTGAGAGATTGGAGACAGGTGGTGTTCTGTTGTTGTCTTTGAAAGATTTTCGGTGTGTGCTTATTCTGGTGCATAGCTGTTGCTTGGTGTCTCCACATATTTTTCAACAGGGCACATGGTGCCCTGATGGAGATATTTATTGTATTGTGAAGATATCTCTATACTGGAGATACTGTTGGCAGGTTTTGCGTGTCTTGTCATGGCTTTGCCTGGATCCATTCAGGGTGTTTTGGGCTGGAGGAAGGTGGCTTCCGGTGATGAGGTTAGTGAGGTTCAGTGCTTGTTTGAATTTACAAGCCACTTTTCACAGATGAGCCTATGATCTCCACTTCATCGACACTGTCCTGTCAAAATGGCGAAATGGAAGTTGAAACAAAATGGTGCTGTTTTGCACAGCCCTATTGCTTAGTTTGCTGGTTTCTGCAGGGGAGTTTTACTCTGGGAAGAACTCCTCAGCCAGTCCTCCCAAAGACTCAGCCAGTTTTGAAATACCAAATAAGCAAACAAATAAACAAAACTAAACCCTCCTGTGCTGTCCTGTCCTGGGCACTAGGAGAGGAACATTGTGGCTCTGGCCCCAGCACAGGAGCCTGGCCCCTCTGTGCAATAATTAGTTCAGCTCACAGACTGCTTTTTTTCTCCAAGCAAACTGTTCCCTCACAGGTTGCCTCCTCCCCACTCTTTCAGTGCTGTGGGGACGGACCATCCTGATACAAGGACAAAAGCAGAGAATCAGAAAAAGAGATTGAGAACAGTGAGACAGTCAGGAATAAAATAACCAGTTAGAAAATAGGAATTATATTTGAATTGGCATTAATAGGAGAAAGTAACTACTACCAATATGGCCAAAATATTTAATGCCCTATAAAATGCCAGCTTCATGAACATAATGGTACTGGCAGGTAGTGAATGTTTTTCTAGCTTCAGGACTCACTTGACATTATGAATTTTTGGAAAGGTAGACAAGAATTCTAACCTTCCTTATCCAAAGTCAAAGTTTTTCCCCAAACTACTGGGAAGCAGCAGTTTGCCTTTTCTTTAAAAGATGTGGGAACATTAATTTAAACAACTCACCCTAACATGTGCATAACTATTTTTCATTTCCAAATACACAACAAAAATGAAATGGTACACAACCCGTGATGAAGTATCTAACCTAATATAAATTATTCCAGCTGAGTGCTATTGCTCTAGTAATTGATGACAATGATGAATAAGTATGGATGGCTTTTTGATATATATAAACTATCAAAACAAATATCCTCATTGAAAGAATATGCTCCTCAATGCCACTCATGTATATTTCTGCACAGTTGAGAATATTTTATGATTTTTTGCCAGCTTCACTCTGATAAGCAATACCTTACACAGATATTGTATTTTCACTCTAAGTGAATTAAACCTTGGATTAGTGATCCCAAAGCCATTGCTTGTTAGTGGCATGTGACTCATGAGACACTTTGAAGTTGGTTACACCTGTAGGAAATGGAAAAAATAAATCTGAGGTTGACAGGGAGAGCAAGATGTGATGCTGTACACATGTTACTTATTCAGTATTGTTGCCCATGGGGACCATTGCTTTGGATGTATCCTTTGAGGCATGGTCAATAAACATCATTCCCATTCTTGAGAATTAAGAAGGTCATAGAGAAGGCAAGTGATTTGCCCACATTGGCACAGTGAGTCAGTTACAGAAACAAGGACAAAACCTACAAGTTCTGGTTCTATCTCCTGTTCATGAAGTTTACAATATGGTCTGTGGTATTCTTTGCAAATTAAAAGCCCTTGTTCAAGAAAGTTTAAATTTGGGTTTGAAAATAGTCCACAGACAGAAGAGCCTTCAAGCTTGTGAAAAATCAGGTTTCATCTGATGGCACCATCCTCAGCCAAATAAAATGGACTGCAGTCAATCTATACAAGAAACTTGCTCAGGTACAATATATCTACTTTGGTTGGTCTCTAAGGTAAAAATCTGCCCGAAGTGCTACTTGACTTCCCATTAACATGGCTAATGATGTCTCTCTGAGTTATAAGCAAACACACCTGCATATCAGTATGAGGAGGAAGTTTGGATTGAAAAATACAGATGAAAGTTTGAATTTGGATCCATTTCTAAGCAGTGTAGATTAGTTGATTGAGGTACTGGAATTAAATGATGTGTGGGAGGTTTAAAAGATGTTGCCAGTATTCAGAAATCAAACAATGTTAACACTGCATTTGCACTCTTAATTCGCCTTGCTGTGTGCTATGCTTGTATTGCTATATTCATTCTGGGGTGAAGAGGTACAGTAGATAGTAAAAAAGTCATAGCTTTTCCCATTATTACTTATGGTTGTTGAGTAACTGCCCATTTTTATCTTGAACCTTAGTCCAGATTGCCCTATCAGTAACTCTGGGATGGAGGTGAATGGTGTCTTTGAGAGAAGAGAGGAGTTATATGTACATGGCCTCAAACTTTTTCACTGTGGTGAATAATACATATGAAATCACTTGTTTTAAATTTCAGCTTTTGTTTTATAAACAATGAGAACATCTGTAATTCACAAATCATTGCTATAGACAGCAAACATAATTAGTCAACTCTTCTTTATAATGAGTGACCTTTTCTTATGAAGCAAGTAATTAAGATAATATTTAGGATCAGAGGAACGAAGGGTTGGAAGGAACCTTATGAGGTCATCTAATCCAACCCTCATGACTAAACCATCCCAGAGAAGGGTCTGTTTAACTGGCTTTTGAAAATTTCCAGGGATGGAGATTTCACAGCCTCTCTGGGTAGCCTGTTCCAGTGCTTATCTACAGTCATAATGAGAAAGTTGTTTTTCATATCCAACATAAATTTTCCTTGTCGCAATTTAATTTCATTGCTCTTTGTCCTGTTTAGCAGCCAGAGAAGTGAGTTACATATCCCTCTACAGTAATTTCATTTGATTTCTATTTTCTTAGCTTACTAATGCGAATGTTGCAGGAGACTGTGTCAAAAGCCTTGCTAAAGTAAACTACAAGAAAAAATACACAAACAAGGGAACCCAGGCAGACCTATAATATCCAAGCAAGGAACACTAACTGACGACATATTAGGTTTCATCGAATCCATCCTAAAACCTCGTTGCACAAAGAGCGAGTATTGTCCAAGACACAACAGACTTTCTATGAAAACTTAAAAACATAGACCACCTTCCCAGCAATACCCTCCTAGCCACCAAGGATGTTACCAGCTTACTGACATCCAGGACAGCATCCAAGCCTGCCTTACATATCTACAAGAGCAAGATTACAACTCAGAGAACAGACCTAAAGATATTACTGAACTTATACACTTCATCCGCACATACAATAACTTTCATTTCAATAACCAATACTTCTTCTAGGCCATGGGCACAGCTATGGGCATCAAAATGCCCCCCCAATATGCCAACCTTTTTATGGGTCACTTGGAAGAAGAATTCCTCCAGAACTGCACCATCAAATCCATGCTATACTTAAGATATATAGATGATCTCATCATTTGGACCAAAAACCTGCAATCTGATTGATTTCCATCACAAATTTAATAATCATCACCCCTCCATCAGACTATTTTTTGAATACTCCAGCACCAACATTTCCTTTTTAAACATTATGGGCATGTCTACATGAGATGTGTTAATGTGCATTAGTCTAATTTAATGTGCAGTACGGGCACATGTCTATACGTGCGTGCCCTTACTGTGCATTAAAAATGGTGAAATTAGGCTAATTGCACCCAAATTTAGGCATGATTAGTTAAAGTGCCTTCATGCATGTGTAGATGCAACCTGGCACTAACTTTAGTGCTGAGTCTGCCAAGCCACTAGGGGGCTGCTGGCACAGGGTACCCCCATTTTTTTGAATACTCTGGTCTATGGGCAGTCTTCCCCACTCTCATCTTCCATGCCTTGATGTTAATAGATATATATAGTGCAGAAGGCTGTCCTGATCTTATTATAATGACTCTGATCTTATTATAATGAATTGTGGTCATGGCCTCATGGGCCAATCACATGATTCCGTACCTCTCCTAACCATGTCCTGTGCCTGGCAGATGGCATCCTTACAGATGTTCTACCAGTTGCTGATATAGCTTCTCACTGGGCCTTCCAGCCCTTCAGCATCTCCCAGCCCCACTCTGGGCCTTCAAACCCCTTGGTCTCTCTCTTGGCCTCACTCAAGTTGCCAGACCCCTCTGTGTCATCCTGGCGTGAAGTGGCCAGTGGTGTCCCTCAGAGGTCCATGCTTGGACCAGTGCTTTTCAAAATATTTATCAATGATTTGGATGGGGGAGTGAAAAGCTCACTGGCCAAGTTCACGGATGACACCAAGTTACGGGGCAGTGTGGTCACATCAGAAGATAGGTTGCAGATACAAGCAGACCTGGACAGGCTTGAGAGATGGGCAGACCAGAACCAGATGAAGTTTAACACGTCCAAGTGTAAGGTGCTCCATCTTGAGGGTGCAAACAATCCTCAACATACATACAGGCTCGGTGGTGACAGCCTGATTTACACCACGGCCAAAAGGGATCTAGGGGTAATGATTGACCATTGCATGAATATGAGCTGTCAGTGTAAGGTGGTTGTCAGCTGGGCAAATAACACGCTGACATGCATCAACCAATGCATCTCGTGTAAAACTAAGGAAGTGATACTCCCACTGTACTCAGCACTGGTGAGACCACAGCTGGAGTACTGCATCCAGTACTGGGCACCGCACTTCAATAAGGACTTGGAAAAACTTGATAGGGTCCAGAAAAGAGCCATCCATATAATCAGGGACTTGCAAGGCAAGCCATATGAGGATAGGCTCAGTGATCTGGGTCTCTCTAGCCTAAAGAAGAGAAGGTTGAGAGGGGATTTGATAGCAGCTTACCGCTATATCAGAGGAGTGCATCAGGAGCTCAGTGAACAACTGTTCACTAGGGCACCTCTGAAGTAGACCAGGACCAATGGATACAAACTCCTGGAAGGCCGCTTCAGTCTTAATACCAGAAAAAACTCCTTCATAGACATGGTGTCCGGACTGTGGAGTAAACTCCTGCCAGAGGTGGTGCAGTCACTTACCCTGGAGGTTTTCAAGAGGAGACTCGACAGTCACCTCGCTGGGGTCACCTAACCCCAGTTGTCTTCCTGCCTAGAGTGGGGGGGCTGGACCCGATGATCTGCAAGGTCCCTTCCAGCCCCTAACAATATATGAATCTATGAATCTAAGATTGTGCTGTGGTCTCTGTGTCAGGGGAAAGATTCTATTACAGCTTATGCTTCCTTCTTCCACTGCTACACAGTAGACAGACATACAGTACAGACAGAGCAGCTCGGCTCCATTATTTCTGCAGGGGGAGATCAAGGATGGATTAGCTCAGGTGGAAACAACCTCAGAATTTGATGCATTTATGGACCTGGCAATCCAGATTGACCTCCACCTCCAGGAATAAAGAGAAGAAAAGAAAGATGGCTTGCCACCTCCAGGGCCTCACCCTCCCATGGTTGCTCTCAATCCCATGCCAGTGGGTGGGGAGCCCCAGTGCCCCATACCAGAAGAAAGGGAACTCCACCAGCAGCATGAGTGGTGCCACGATTGTGGGGCCCCACAACATGAGAGCACCACATGTCCCCAGTGAGGGGCTCAAAGTAAAGGAGTGATCACAGGCCTGGTAAAGGGGACCAGTTTGGGGTCATTCAAAGTCCCAAAAGCAACTGCAGCTCATGAAGTCTGTGGCAAACCCAGCCCACAGAATCCCCAGTTACCATTATCTGTCCACCTTCGATTCCCAGGGCAAAACAACTCCCTTGTTCCCAGGGCAGAACAACTCATTCCCTGACCACCCTGATGACCTCTGGAGCCACACGTAATTTCATACATGAGACCGTGGTGCAAGGGCTGCAAATCCTGCTAAAGCGGTGATGCAGACTGAAAACCAGAGACCATACATGACTGATCTCTGGCTTCAGGGCCTATGGAATGGGAGGTCCTGTGGATGGGAGACCGCCACCTTGGAGATGAATCTCTTTGGACACAGAGAAACCAGACACTTTGAGGCCATTTGTTCCTTGCACTACCCCTTGATTCTGGGGTTTCCCTGGCTTGCACACAACAACTCATTAATCAAAAGGAAATCCTGGGAGGTCCAGTTGAACTCACACTCCTGTCAAAAACACTGTTGCAAGGCCAGGGGGACAGACTCCCCTGCAATTCAAGCCAGAGGCTTGCCTGCTGCAGCCCCACAAAGGTACATCCTCCAGAACCCAAAACCCATTTGCCCAGGAAACACTAGGAGTTCATGGACATCTTTGAACATTGCAAGACATCCTCTGCATTGAGAATATGACTATCCCATTGATCTACAGCTGGGAGTGAAAATTCCAGTGGAATATATTTATGCTATTTCAAAACCCAAACTCTCTGCCCTCTGTGCACTCAGAAGAGAACCTGGCCTGGGACTTCAAATGCAGTCTACCTCATCTTCAGGAGCCCCTGTTCTGTTTGTTAAAAAAGCACAGGAGTCTCCATCTATGCACTGATTATTGGGCAGTGAACCAGATACCCTCTACATCTCATCCTGGACCTGCTTGAGTGGCTCAAAATGGCTTATAACTTTACCAAACTTGATCTTCAGGAAGCCTATAACCTGGTGAAAATCTGTGCTGAAGACAAATGGAAAACCACTTTTAGGACATGGTATGGGCATTTCAAATACTTAGTTATGCCCTTCAAACTCACCAATGCCCTGGCTACTTCCCAACACTTTTGAAACAATGTACTACAAAACCTACTGGACCAATGTTTAACCGCCTACCTGGATGACATTCTGATTTTCTCAGCCAACATGCTATGCACATTTGAACAGTACTGGAAAGACTGTACCAACATGGCTGGTTTGCCAAGTTAGAGAAATGCACCTTTGACCAAACAATAATTGAGTTCCTTGGATTTGTTCTATCTTCTAAAGGCCTGACAATGGACTCCAGGAAGATTCAAGCCATCTGAGAATGAAAAGCTCCCTGGAATGTCAAAGAGCTTCAGAGATTCTTAGGATTTATGAATTTTTACTGCAGATTCACTGCAAACTTTGCCCAGGTGGTAAGCCCCCTCATGATGCTTCTGCAGAAGAATGTCCACTTCTATTGGTCCAAGGAAGCTCAGCAAGCAACCCTGCCCTGCCATTTGTGGTAGACAGATGCATCTAATGCTGCCATAGGTGCAGGCTTCTCCTAATGGCAGGACCTAAAACAGACCCTATACCCCTGCACTTTCTTTTCCCCAAAACTTACCCCAGCAGAACAAAATTACAAGATTCTGGATTGTGAACTCCTGGCCATCCTTGTGGCTGTCAGGGAATGGTGGCAGTACTCTGAAGGAGTATGACACAAGACACAGGTCCTCACTAGGGTGGCCATCATAGAGGATATTCTGGTTTTCTGCTGCTCTGTCCTCTGTCCTCTATTGATACAAAACCGGACGCCTTTATGTCATCTATTTTTTTCTTCAAGAGAGGACAGAAACAACCAGACTGTCCTCTATGATGGCCACCCTCAGCTAAAGACATTGCCCAATTATGGTTGGCCATGTGATTTGCCTTTATGGTCTCCCAGACCACATAACCTCTGACTGCAGACCCCAGTTCATTTCCTGATTCTGGCAAAAAGCCCCTGCATTTGCTAGGAGTCCATGCCCAGCTTTCATCCACATATCACTCATAAATAAATTGTCAAGCAGCGAAAGCAAAACAGGTCCTAGAGCAGGTCATTGGGTGCTACCTCAGTTTCCAGCAAGACAACTGGGCACCCCTGCTAACACTCACCAAGTTTGCCTGTAACAACTCCACAGCTTCCTTGACTGGGCAAATGTCTTTCTTTGCCAATGGGTTTCACCCCCAGCTACATCCCGCCTTACCTGTCACTTCTGATAACTCTGTGGCTATGGACTGGGTACAACATGTGCACAAAGTAAAAAAGGAGATAAAAACTAGGGCTGTGCAAAGCTTTGGCTGCTGATTTGATTCAGAGGAGATTCAGGCCGATTCAGCAGCCGAATCTCCAAATCCGAATTGAATCAGGAGACCAATTAAAAGGTCTGAATTGATTCAAAGCTCTCTGAATCAATTCAGAAAAGATTCCGAGAGCTTAGGAGATTTGGGCAGTCCTCACCCACCGCTGGAGGGAGCTGGACCCGGACTCTGTGCCGGTAAGTAGGGGGCGGGGGGGAACATGGGGGGACCCACATCAGATCCCATCCCTTGCCTGCTCCACCAGCCTCCCTGAGTGACCCCTGACCCCCATCCACTCTCCCAGCGCTCTCCATGGCTGCTCTGCTTGGTCCCAGCTCCTGGCTCTTTAAAAACAAACAAAAAAAGCCCCTACTCACCGGCTGCTGCCAGGCAAGGGGGGTGGGGGATGATCCCTGCTGCCCCATGCCATGTGGGGGGGCTCTGTCATGAGCCCCCCGACCCCTGCCCGTTCTCCCAGCCCACACCCCACTGCTACCCCACGCAGCCTCAGCTCCCAGGTCTTAAAAGAAAAAACAAAAAAGAAAAAAGCCCCACACTCACTGGCTGCTGCAGCAGCTGCCGGGGCTTCTGGGACCTCACAGCAGAGCCCCTCCCTGCAGCGCAGGGCAGCAGGGAGCAGTGGGGATTGCCCTGCTGTCTGGCAGCAACCGGTGAATCAGGGCTTTTAAAATTATTTTTTAGTTCTTAAAGAGCCAGGAGCTGGGGCCAGGAGAGCGGGCAGGGGATGGGGGCTTGTGACTGAGTCCTACATGCAGCATGGGGCAATGGGAAGCCGCAGGCATCGTCCCCCTGCCTGGCAGCAGCTGGTGACTGCTGGGCTTTTTTTTCAAAAGGCAGCTGTGGAGGGGAGGGAGGGGAGTGGGGCCAGACCTGAGGTGGTGGGGGGGAGAGGGGAGCAGGGATGGACCTGAAGCAGTGTGGGGGAGCAGGGTCAGACCCAAAGTGTGGGGGGTGGGGGGGAGAGCAGGGCCGGACCTGAAGTGGTGAGGGGGTGGGGAGGGAGCAGGGTCAGACCCAAAGTGAGGGGGTGGAGGGGATCAGGGTCAGACCCAGAGTAGCAGGGGGTGGTGGGGAGCATGGTCAGACCCGAAGTGGGGGGGAAAGGGGGAGGCAGGGTTGGACAAGAAGCAGCAGGGTGGAAGGAGGGAGAGGGGTTGGATCCAAAGTGGCGAGGTGGGGGTGGGGGAAGCACGGTTGGACCCAAAGTGGTAGGAGAGGGGTAGGGGTAGAGCAGGGCTGGACCTGGAACAGCAGGGGGGTTACCCCTAGTAACAGGCCAAGAAAACAGCTTGCATATTCAGAAAGAGCGTGCAGGAATCCTTACACCCAGTACTTGTGGTAACTATCTTTCTACTTGGAAGATGACAATTATTTATAATGTAGTTCTTATCTGAAAAGTAGATTTAAATTTGTCCTTGTGTGGTTTCATGTTTAGTCTATGCCACCAAGTCCTGATTAAATTTACTTAGTTCACAAAAGTTGTTTTTTTTCCCTGTAACATGCTAGTAATAATTCCTTGGGCCAGATTTAATCTTTGACAATACCATTGGAATCTTAATGAAGGCAAATGGAACTATAGTTAACTAAGGATATAGAGTCTGCCACTGAGCATGATGTAGAAGAAGTTTGGGTTAGATATAAGGAAAAACTCTCCAGAGGAGGGTAGTAAAGCACTGGAACAGGTTACCCAGAGAGGTTGTGGAAACTCCATCCCTGGTAGTTTTGAAGACCCAGCTAGACAAAGTGCTAGTTAAGATGGTCTAGTTGGGGATGGTCCTGCCTTGAGCAGGGGGTTGGACTAGATGACCTCTTGGTGTCCCTTCCATCCCTAATTTTCTATGATTCTATGAAAAGAAAGGATATAGTTTGATTACCAGAGCCCAGATTGAATCTTAAGGTCTCATAGTTTGGAAAATATATATATTTGGAACCTGCTAATCTAATTGGACATCCTAGATGCACTGTGAAAACTGAAGCCCATGCTAGCATGTCCAGAGCACAACTGCTCTTGACTATCATTAGACATGATTGTTCTGCCCCTGCAGTAGCAGAGCAACCACAATGAGTTTCAGCAAGTCTGATTTCCTGCTGCAAGTGTGGGTTCCTGCTTCCCTGTTGTTCTAGACAGGAAGTAACTGGTGTAGGGCATAAAATTTCCCATTTTCTGGACAGTGAGTTGCTGAAGCCAAAGCTTCAACTGCTCTCCATTGCTGATGGCTGTCCACTTGCAAAAAGAGGGAGTAGTAACTAGCACCAGCTATGCTTTCCTCCCTGCAGATTCCAGTAATCTGTGCATATGGAGTTCTCAATATGTCTCCATGAATGGATGCATTTAGGATTTTGAAAAAGGGGGTGCAGCTGGTGTGGTGTATCATTCCATAACACAATGCATTTTTTCAATTAAAAAGAAAACTAGAAGCTTTACTAAAATGCTAGAGGATTAGGGATATATAGTATTATTCAATCTATGAGCCAAGCAAAAACAAGCGGCCTGGATGCCGAAGCAGCCACAAGTGTGCTCCAGCACTTGTGCTCTCGGCTCCCCCCAACCACAGCAGAGCACAGTGGAGCAGAGCGGCCTGATTGACGGACAAGGAACGATGATCAGGTAAGCTGGGAGAGGGGGAGGCGCAAGGAACTGGGCCAGCTGTAGGGGATCGGGAAGGGTTTTTTTCACCCTCCTGCTCCCATATAGCTGAGTTGGGCAGGAGCCACTCGAATGGGCTGGGTAAACAGGTCCGCTCTTCAGGGGTGCACTGGAGTTTTCACGGGAGTTCATGCAGGAGGATGCACAGGAGGGGCCTGAACTCCATGAGTCAGCAGCTTCAGACACAGACTTCAGGTGAGTGAATGAGGAGGGGTGTTACCATGGAGGTGGTAACATGGAGTGTAGCCAGGGATCCTGCCCTGCTGCTGCCACTGCTCTGGAGCTTTTGTGGGGCCTCCACCCAGACAGGGCCCTTGGCTGGGTCAGCAGTGCCCTGCCCCCCAGTCTGCGGGAGTCGCCTGATGGGACCTCTGGGGCCTGGGGGCACTGTGGGGGCTGGGGGTCTCCTCACCTGTCCTACATGTGCCCAGGTTCAGGCTCTGGAGGGGCAGGTGAGGGAACTCCAGGCTGAGGTGAGCAACCTGTGGGGGATCAGGGCTGCAGCAGATGAAATTGATGGGTACTTTCATTCTCTACAGGACCAGACACCTAGTAGAGACACCACAAAAGGATCCCAAGGCAGCGGAATGGAAGACGGTCACTTCCAGAGCTAGACAGTGTGTGGCTGTGACTGCTTCCCCAACACAACTGGGGAACAGATACCCGGCCCTGGCAGCACTGAAGGATGATGAAGCAGGGGAAGTCACAGGAGAAGACAAGACTGCAGCAACTATGCAGACTGAGCAACAACTGGGCAGCTGGAAGAAGAGATGCTGGGTCATCGTGCTGGGTGACTCCCTCCTGAGAGGCATGGAGGAGCCTATTTGTCGACCAGATCCCACATTGCGGGAGGCTTGCTGCCTGCCTGGTGCCAGGATTTGAGACATCACTGTGAGGCTTCCTGGCCTCATCTGGCCCCCCGATTACTGTCCCATGGTCCTTGTCCATGTGGGCATGAATGATGCAGCCAGGAGTAGTATGAACCACATCACGAGTGATTACAAGGCTCTGGGGGCCAGGCTTAGGAAGTTGGGGGCACAAGTGGTCTTCTCATCGATCCTCCTGGTCAGTGGTGGCCATCAACACCAAGATGCCTGAATCAGAAAAGTCAACCTGCGGCTCCAGAGTTGGTGTCATCATGTGGGTTTTGGCTTCTACAACCACGATCTGCATTTCCATGAGAGAGGTATCCTGGGATGAGATGGCCTTCATCTTTCTTCTCAAGGTAAGAGTCTGTTCTCTTACAGGTTGGCTAATCTCCTCTGAACTAGGTCCGTCAGGGGATGGGGATGCAGTGGACAACAAGAACCTAAGTTAGAGAATTCTCACCCCATTCTCATAAAAAAGCTAGGTGACTTCAGCATTGATGCCTATGCAGTGAGATGGGTGGCAAATTGGCTCAATGGTCACACTCAGAGAGTGGTGGTGGATGGGTCACTTTCAACCTGGAGGGATGTGGGCAGTGGAGTTTCCCACGGTTTGGTCCTCAGGCCTGTGCTATTCAACATCTTTATCAGTGACTTGGAGGTGGGAGTGGAAAGCACACTGTCCAAATGATGACACAAAGATGTGGGGAGAAGTGGCACACTGGAGGGGAGGGACAGAATACAACTAGATCTAGACAGGTTACAGAGGTGGGTGGATGATAATAGAATGGAATTCAATGCAGACAAGTACAAGGTGCTGCATCTAGGGAGAAGGAACCTGAAACATACCTATAGGCTGGAGAACACCCTGCTCAGCAACACAGTGGCTAAATGGGATCTTGGAGTCATTGTTGACTCCAGGATGGACATGAGCCGCCAATGCGAGGAAGTGGTCAGTAAGGCTAACTGCACCATGTCTACAGATGCATCACAAGAAGGTCCAGGGAGGTGATCCTTCCCCTCTATGCAGGGGAAGCAGTTGGAGTACTGTGTCCAGTTCTGGGCGCCGCACTTCAAGAGGGATGTGGCTAACCTTGAGAGGGTCCAGAGTAGAGCCACTCGCATGGTCAGGGGACAGCAGGCCAGGCCCTATGAAGATAGAATAAAGGGCCTGAATATTCAGCCTCCACAAGAGAAGACTGAGAGGGGATTTGGTGGCCATCTATAAACTCACCAGGGGGGACCAGTGGAAAATAGGTGAGGCTCTGTTCCCCTGGGCACCACCTGGGATAACAAGGAATAAAGGCCACAAATTGATTGAGAGTAGGTTCAGACTTGATATCAAGAGGTATTACTTTACAGTTAGGGCTGCTAGGCTCTGGAATGGGCTCCCAAGGAAGGTGGTGCTCTCCCCTACCTTGGGGGTCTTCAAGAGGAGGTTAGATAGATATCTGGCTGGGGTATTATGATCCGAGCACTCATTCCTGCCCAGGGCAGGGGGTCAGACGTGATGATCTGTTCAGGTCCCTTCCAACCCTAGAAACTATGAAACTATGAATCACGAGCCATGTGCTGGATCAGCCCAGGTAAGCACTACAGGGCCTGATAGACAACAGGACAGGGGGGCACCAAGGGCACCCATTGCAGGGCTTAAATGTCTCTACACTACTGCTAGAAGCATGGGAAACAAACAGGAGGAACTTGCACTCCTGTTTGCAAGCAACAACTTCGACCTAGTTGGGCTAACTGAAACCTGGTGGGACCCTACTCACAATTCGGTGGTAGGTATTGAAGGTTATAGATTGCACAGACGGGATAGGGTGGGGAAAAAAAGTGAGAGGTGGGGTGTTGTTCTCTATGTTAAGAAGCAATATACAAGATGGGATCAGAGGAGGGCCAAACTGAGGTACAGTGGGTTAAGATACAAGGGGGTCGAGGGGAAAAGGACTTGGTAGTGGGGGTCTACTATACACCGCCACACCAGGAGGATGAGCTAGACCTGGAATTCTCTGGGCAGCTCTGAGGCTGTATGGTCAAGAGATACGGTTGTTATGGGTGACCTAAACTACCTTGACATCTGCTGGGAGGATCAGTGAGCCAGAACTAATCACTCATGTAGGTTCTTAACCTGCATAAAGGACCTCCACCTAACACAGGAGGTATATGATTCCACTAGGGGGAACGCCTTGCTGGACTTGGTGCTGGCTACGGAGGACGAGCTGGTGGGGAATTTGCAGGTACAAGGCAACCTAGGGGATAGTGACCATCAATTGATTGAATTCAGTATCCGGTGAAGGATGGGAAAAGTAATCAGCAGGGCAGAAGTGCTAGACTTCAGAAAGGCTGACTTCAATGTGCTTAGCAGATTAGTTCGTAGGGCATTAAAGTTCAAGAGCATTGACAAAATGTGAGTCTAGGAAGGGTGGTCATTCCTCAAGGAAGCATTCCTTTGGGCACAGCAAGAGGCAATCCCACTGCATAGAAAAGGGGGCAAAGGGGCCATGAAGCCCTCCTGGCTAAACAGGGAAATCCAGGAAAGCCTAAGGGCAAAAAGGGGCATACAGGCTGAGGAGTATACCTCCTTGGCTTACAGTTGCAGGGAATCAGTTAGGAAGGCCAAAGCAGCATTAGAACTCAGGCTGGCGTCAAAAATTAAGGACAACAAAAAGTCCTTCTTGAGGTATATAGGGAGCAAAAAGTAGGCACAAGGCAGCATAGGACCCCTACAGGATAGACAAGGGCAGTTGGTGACAGATAGGAGGGACAAAGCAGAGCTCTTCAATGAGTTTTTGCCTCTGTAATCTTGAACTCGGATCTAGACAAATCTTCCAAATGCATTACTGACAGAGGCAGGAGAAACACCAGCCCACCAGCTGTCAGCACTGACCTAGTAAAGAGACACATGGAGGGGCTCCATCCAAGGGTGCTGAATTAGCCAGTGTCATAGCACAGCCACTGGCACGACTGTTTGAGCACTCATGGTGCTCAGGTGAGATCCCAGAGGACTGGAAAAGGGCCAATGTGGCCCCTATTTTCAAGAAGAGTGGGGAAAGGATGATCCGGATAACTATAGACCAGTTAGTCTCACCTCTACCCTTGGGAAAACCCTTGAAAAAATTATCAAGAATCACATTTGTAGGAGTCCAGTGGGTAATACAATGTTGAAGGGCAACTAGCACGGGTTCACAGCAGGTAGATCCTGCCTGACTAACCTGGTTTGTTTTTATGACCAGGTCACTAAATGCTTAGATGCAGGAGTCGAGGTAGATGTCATCTACTTGGATTTTAATAAGGCCTTTGACATGGTATCCCACCCTATTCTTATAAACAAATTGAATGGCTGTGCCATAGACAATTACACGGTCATGTGGGTGGCAAAATGGCTTAAGGGTCATATCCAGAGAGTGGTGGTGGGCAGCTTGGTATCAACCTTGAAAGATGTGGGAAGTGGGGGTCCCCCAAGGCTCGTTCCTTGGGCCGGTGCTGTTCAATATCTTTAACAGTGACCTGGATGAGGGCATGGAAAGCACTCTGTCCAAATTTGCAGATGACACAAAACTATGGGGCGAAGCAAACACACTGATGGGAAGAAACTGAATCCAGGCAGACCTGGATAGGTTAGAGAAGAGGCAGAGAGAATTGGATGCAGTTCAACAAGGACAAGTGCAAGGTGCTGCACCTAGGGAGAGGGAATCACCAGCACACCTATAGGCTGGGGGATGACCTCATCAGCAGCACAGCAGCAGAAAGATCTTGGAGTCATTGTCAGCTCCAAGATGAATATGTGTTGTCAATGTGATGAAGTAATTAGCAAAGCTAACCGCACTTTGTCATGCATTAGTAGCTGCATCACGAACAGGTCCAGGGAGGTGATGCTCCCCCTCTATGAGGCACTGGTCAGGCCACAGCTAGAGTACTGCATCCAATTCTGGGCGCTGCAATTCAAGAAGGACGTGGACAACCTTGAGAGGGTCTAGAGGGGGCCACTTGTATGGTTAGAGGCCTGCAGGGAAGGCCTTATGAGGAAAGACTGAGGGGGCAGCAGGGAATAGGAGATGCTCTGTTCACCAGAGCACCCCTTAGAATAACTAGAAACAATGCCCATAAGCTGATGGAGAATAGATTTAGGTTGGACATCAGAAAGAACTTCTTGACAGTTAGGATTGCCAGAATCTGAAATGGGCTTCCAAGGGAGGTAGTGTTCTCCCCTATCTTGAGGGTCTTCAAAAGGAGACTGGACAGGCACCTGGTTGGGGTCACATGCCCCCAGCACCTTTTCCTGCCACTGGCAGGGGGTCAGACTCAATGATCCATTGAGGTCCCTTCTGACCATAGCATCTATGAATCTATGAAATAGAATGAAGTCTGTAGGGGTCTGAATGCCTTTAACCCTAGCCCTCCCCTTCCTGTCTCTGATTTGTTGTGGGTTCAAAACCCCTAAGAACAAAGCCAACTAGTACAGGTTCCTAGGTAGCAGCACATCTTTCTTGGATATTTCAGGGGATGAGTAGAGGAACTTTATCAGGAATAGATAATAGGTGGGATAATTCATAGATTCACAGATGCTAGGGTCAGAAGTGACTTTAACAGATCATTGAGTCCGACCTCCTGCCCTGGGCAGGAAAGAGTTCTGGGGTCAGATAACCCCAGCCAGATGCCTATCCAGTCTTCTCTTAAAGACCCCCAAGGTAGGGGAGAGCACCACCTCCCTTGGAAGCCCGTTCCAAATTCTGGCCACACTCACTGTGAAGAAGTTCTTCCTGATGTCCAGCCAAAATCTGCTCTCTGTCAGTTTGTGACTGTTGTTCCTTGTTAACCTAAGAGGCACCCTGGTGAACAGAGCATTTCTGATTCCTTGCTGCCCTCTGCCTCAATAATTTATAGGTGACCACAAGATCACCTCTCAACCTTCTCTTGCGGAGGTTGAAAAGGTCCAGGTCCCTCAGACTTTCCTCATAAGGCTTGACCTACAAACCCTTAAGCATATGAGTGGCCCTCCTCTGGATGCTTTTGAGGTTATCCACATCCTTCTTAAAGTACGGTGTCCAAAACGGGACTCAGTACTCCAACTGCAGTCTGACCAATTCTGCATAGCGGGGAAGTATCACCTCCTTGGATCTATCTGTCATGCATCTGCTGATGCAAGATAAAGTGCAGTTAGCTTTGCTGATGATTTCATCACACTGACGACTCATGTTCATCTTGGAGTCCACTATGACTCCCTTTCCACTTCTGCGCTGCTGAGAGGGTCATTTTCCAGCCAGTAAGTGTGCTGGATATTTTTACGCTCTAGGTGTAGCGCTCTGCACTTGTTCTTGTTGAACTGCGTCCTATTGTGTTTTGTCCACTTTTCCAAACTATCCAGGTCCACCTGCAATTGTTTCCTGCCCTCCGGTGTGTTCACTTCACCCCACAATTTAGTATCATCCGCAAACGTGGACAGAGTACACTTCACACACACATCTAAGTCACTGATGAAAACATGGAAGAGTACAGGTCCAAGGACTGAGCTTTGCGGGACCCCACTGCCCACATTCTTCCAGGTCGATACTGACCCGTCCACCACCACTCTCTGGGTGCGACCCCCAAGCTAATTGTATAAGAAAAGGCTAGCTTGATTAGAGGAAGATCAAGGGGCAATTAACATCTGTGGAGTGAGAGATTAGCAGAAATCATGTAGATAACAATTAGGGCTGGGAGAAGCTTCAGTCCCTGATTCGATTCAGCAGAGGTTCGGCCTGATTGTGTGGCTGAATCTCTGAATCCAAATTGAATCAGAGCATCCTTTAATCTCTCCGAATCGAATCAGAACCCTCCAAATCCATTTGGAGAGATTCAGAAAGATTTGGAGATTTGGGCATACAGACAGCATTAAATGTTTTTTCCACATACCTCTAGGTAGCAGGGGCTTGTGAGTGCTGAGATGCTGGGGGGCATGGAGAGTTCCACAGGAGTGTGGGGCGGCTCCCCAGCATGCTTGGCAGCAGACCCAGAAGTGGACCAGAAGCACTTCTGGGTCTGCCGGACAGCATGCAGGAGGCCTCCCTCCATGCCACCCTATCTCAGTGACTGGTCCCTCCTGAGTCTGGAGGGGGCACCCGGGGTCCCTCTGCAGCTGATTGCCAAGCAGGGGGCAGGTGCAGGGGGGGCCCCTGCGCACTCCCCGGCAGACCGGAGGTGGACTGGAAGTACTTCCTGGCTTGCTGCTGAGCATGTGAAGGGCCTCCCTGCACTCCTTTGGGACACGCCATACTCCCCAACATATTAGCATTTATGAGCCGTGCCTGCTACCTCATGCAGAAAAAACTCTACATGTATGTAGAAAAAACTATTAAAGCTGTGTTTTTGTCCAAATCGCTGAGTCTCTGAATCAGCATCAAAACTGTCAGATTTGGATTCGGCCAAATTGAATCAGGGACAGCGATCCGAATCAAGGAATTGAATCACTGTCCCTGATTCGGGCCAAATCTGAATCCGAATCCAATAGGGCCCACTTTGCACACCCCTAATAACAATGATTCGTGAGCTCAGTTGACTCCCTCAGCTCCTAGCAATGAGGCTGTCCCTGCTAGACGGCTTGTTTTAGATTTTCAGTGAAACAGGAATCAAAGGGGGTGGGACAGCACCCCACCCCTCCAATCCCTGGATCCACCCTTTCTCCATGCCATTCTGGGTGGGTATGCAATACAATTCCTGCATTTTTTCTCCTGTTTTCCTTCTAGGTTTATTTCCCTCTATATTTTTAGCTCATTTTTGTTTAGTTGCCCAGCAGCCCTAAGGCATCAAACACCAATAAATTAAATATCTCATGTTATTACTGCACTTCTTCACTGTAATGTATGGTGCTTTATTCCATCGAGGAAGCCGTTACTTCAAAGCACACTTATTCCAAAAGCAATAGAATGGAAGCTAAATGCACTCAGGGGAAGTGCATATAGTACAGTCAGCTTGTAGGGTACTGGCTGGTCACTATCAAGCTGCTTGTATGTCAGATCTCCCTAGGACAAGCATACATTCTTCACACAGAGGCTGTGTATTTTGATTTCCATCCTGCATAAATTCTCAATAAACTCGGAACCATGCACATACATTACCCAAATTCTTAAACAACATTTCAGCTCTTGGGGAAAAAAACAATGAAGTTTGAAGTGGGGATTTGTTTTTTCTTTTTCTCAGTGGATTCTGCTGTAGTGAACAAAAATAGCACGTCCTAGTAAGCCAAGATTTTATATTAATCAATCATGCAAGGTGTACAGTATATAAATGTTTTTCTACTGGGCTCCGTCACAAGCTGTTAATTTCAGTAATGCGAATGTTTGACCAACTTTGGTGCTTATTGATAGCCTATAGACAAAACTTAATGGGAAACATAAACTAAAAGGATGGGTAGATTGGAGCTAGCACGGAATCACTCATTTCAAAACAGTTCTAGGAGCCAACAGTTGATTGGATCTATTCTTGACTTAAGACAAGTTTATTATTTCAAATTTCTTTAGAGAATTTCACTGAGTTTTTCTTGGTAAAAATAGCAAGCTCTGCAAAGACAAAACATGAAAATTAGAATAATTCTTTTTGATGATTAATTTTATTGTTCTTTAACAGGCCTAAAAGCACGAGCAGAAAACCATTTAGGGTCATAGCTGTATTCTCACTAATATTCATGCTACTAATGAAACAACCAGTTATGCATGTTTGTGTGATCATGAGTAACTTACCTTTGATGTGAGAACCCAGCCCTTTCCTGGGATAAGTTATAGGAAAGGAGTTCATAACGTCAAGTCAGTACCAAAAATTCACATATAACGAATGCCAGCTCAGACTGTGAGTGTATCAGGTAACAGTGAGACTTGATTTATGACTACATATTTATCATCTAATTATCAGTTCATAAGAGATTATTATTAAAGAGGTTCAGCAAACTTAATAAGAATTAAGGTATGCACTTGCTCTATTAGAAATACTCCTCAAAATACATGCATCAACAGAATTATATGATTAACTTGAGCAAATTGGGGGTTCTGTAGAGGGCAGAGCAAAGCACAGCACCCTTTCATAGGACCATTTTCTACACCTCACATAAAAGTCTTCAGTATCCAGGCAGGGCATTGGGAAAAGCTCACAAGCATCAATGTTACTGTCTGCTCACCATAGCTATGACCTTCTGGTGGATCATTTTGATGACCAGATGAAGCAAGTCTTATTAGTTCTGATGCAGAAATACAAAGGCTTTTGAAGATTTATCTGGGGTACAGGGAACTGGAGGCAAGAACTGAGGATGGGAAACACCCCTTGAAAAGCTGAGTTCAGAAAAACAACTTAGGCTGAATGCACATTTCTTGAAGAAATATAGAGAGTCCAGCTCTGTGGAGTTCCTGGTGTGCCTCTACCTTTTAAGATTGCAGACAGGGCAAAACAGGGTTATGGGAAGGACTGAAGGAATTACTGCTACTTGGATTCTGTGGCTGTACCTAGGGTCCTACTGAAATCAAGGAGACAAATGGACGATTTCCTGGGCTGATTGCAGCACTGGCTGCCATTTTCATGGGCTTATTGCAGTGAGCCCCCCTGGCTTCAACTGCTGATTGGCCAAGAGGGCTACCTTTTGTGGAGCCCTGCCCCTTGCTGCTAATTGGTGGAGAGGGCTGCCCTTCATGTGTCCCCACTCCTTACCACAGATTGGTGGAGAGGGGTGGGGCCACATGAAAAGCAACACTCTCAGCCAATTAGTGGTGGAGGGAAGATGGAGTAGTCACCATCTTTGCTGCTCCCTTTTGTGCCAGCCCCCCCACACTGCCCCTGTTTTCCATGGGTTGCAAGGCTGGGCTGCAGTGGCCACTGTTCCCACTGGGGAGCTCCTATTTTACTTTTAGTAAGTTTTTTTTTTTCCTGTCAATTCTGCACAAAATCATTAAAACCACTTTTTTGTGGTTTTTGTGAAAATTCTGTGAAAATAGTTCCCTACCTATACCCCTGAACAGGGCAGCTGGGCCACAGAACTCGAGAGCCAAGGAGTCACAAATGTGCAGTGGCTTTACTTCCACTCCATCATCTGCGTGGGGAAGGGAGTTATTCTCAGAGGAGTGATCTACAGGCTAGACAAGATACTTGTGCTTGTTCCAAGGGAGCTTCTTTGGGGATTGGCTTTTCCGGGAATATCACAACTTAGTGACTGACCTGAAAGAGCGGGTATGGAGGCAGGCAAAAGCTGCCAGCTACCAGAGGCACAATCAGGAAATCCGCACATGCCCATACACTGACACTCCATGGCCTCTTTCTTCTATCATTGAAATGTAAAGGATTTCTAGCATAAAAAGAGCCAAAATCATTATGAGGAGGGCAATGGTGGCTCTAGATTGTTTCTTAAAGGTATCCCCTCTGATCTGCTCTGGGAAAGCAAATGGGGAACAGACAAAACAGGGTAGGCTCTCTAACACACAGTGAGAGTGTGTGGTGTGGTTATATGCAGTACAGAGAGCAAGCCTTTGGGTATGTCAGCTGAACGAAAATCTTTGGTCTGCCTGAGGGATTAAAATCATTAATGAAGGCAGACTTTGCTGACTGAGGTTAAATCAGTTTCTTAAACTTCTGTCCCAGATCCCCTCCAGATTCAAGTTAACACACAGTACCCCAGCATCCCAGGATGCTTTGCAACTCCCCTGAAAACCTCACCTCACAGGACAGGCAGGTGGGCTAGCCTTAGCCCAAGTTGTCTACTCCAGCTGAGCAGGGAGGTATGCTCTAGTGCCTCCCGGCTTCTGGTCTAGGCCACTGCAGGCATGTGGTTGCATTTCTGGTATCAAAAGTGAAGGTCTGTTCACTTGCTTATCAGTTCAATCTATGCAGCTTAGACTAACTTGCCATTGATTCAGCCTTGGGCTTTTTGACTGTTTGTACTTAGCCATAGAGTGGCCCTGCAAGCTTTTAAGACAGAGGACCGGCTAGAAAGGAAGGACTGGAACTGTGTGAAAGGAAGGCACTGTGGACAGGTGGAAGCCCTGTGACCCTACTGCATTCAGGTGAACAGGGCTTCGTGTACACCCTTTGTAAACAAACATGATTATTTCAGTGGAATGCTCATTTAATTCTCCTCCTAATGCAAACAACATGCAAGGCATGAAAATTGGCTGACCACTCAGGTCAAGGAATGTTAATATTTCCATACAATAAAGTCACTTTGGTAAAGAACATTTTCTTTATAAAGGTCTAACTGCCAGGTGTGACAGTTAACTGTTAGGTTGTAGACCTGCATAAAGCCATGTGAGTTTGGACAGTTAACAGATGGACACTTTAGACACCATATTGTTTGTGGAAAAACTTATTAACAGCAAAAAAAAAAAATGAATGTGACATTCCAAAGGACAGTTTATCTACAAGGCTAGTGGAAGATGCACATCATCAGCAAAAAAGGGTAAAACCCACTGATAAACAGATGTCAGATACCAGATTTGTTTGGAATACTTTTTGGAAAGAGTTGAACAGCAACAGAAGCATGCAGTGCAAGGGATATAGTGCATGCAATAAAAGCAAATATTTGAAAACAGCTCCTGAATATAATGAACTCAGAAAATCCACATTTAATGTTCTAAGAGCAGCAGTATCCATTCTGGAAACCAGCAAGAGACAAGTATAAAACGATGTCATTTTCTTGCAGTCTTTTCTCAGAGCAGAAACCTTAAACTGTATCCCAGACGAATGAAAAAGATTCACTGGCAAATGAAGGGGATGGAACTTCAAACAAACAAATGGGATTGTACAAGTGACGACATGACTTTTCCAGATGTTTACAAAGTTAAAATGCACAACATTTTAAACACATTAATAGCTCCTACTGCAATTAAAAAACAAGAAACCCAGCTTCAGTGCATGCATGGCCACCCCTGGGGTATCAATTTAATGACCTGCTCGCCAAAAGGGGAAGCTGGAGATACAGAAGAAATGTGGCTGGGGTTAAGTCTAGTGAAACAATTAAAGAATGTGTAAAAACATGATACATGAATACTTCTGCTGGTTCTTCTTCCCTTTCCCCATGCTGCTACAAGATGTGGAGCCACCTTTTCTTCCTGTGCAATTCCTTGCATAGACTATTTGTGTGGGGTCTCTGTCTGTAGGTGCATTTCCCTTCACTCCATGTGTGGGACAGAGCAGGAGAGCTTCCTGCCCAGGGTAAATAGGCTCTATTCTGACTGAACTGCATATTTATCTGGGATGTCACCACTTCCTCCCTCTCTCTCTCTCTCAATGTACACCATTTTGGCTACATTCAACTTATTCAATGCATTTGAACTTTCCCTAAACCTTATTTCTGAGGAAATTAAAAAAGAAGCATGTATTGCAGATTCTTTAATTCATTTTTAGCTATAGAAATATTGTGTTTGGCTGAACAATTAAGACTAACATTCATCTGACATTCAGGTCACACAATTTTCTAGTCTGTCTGTTACATGCTGATGGACAGCAAAATAATGGGAGGTAAAAATCTTGTGCATTCAGTGGGAGAGCCTCACAGGGAATGGCTTGAACTAGAGGGATATGGAAATGTGAGCTCAGGCAGCAGCATCCTTCCGACTGGCCGCATATGTGTGAAGCTTGAGCAAAACTCAGCTGCTCTGGGTGTACTGAGATGCTCTATCAATTGAGACACATGCATCTTTTTAGAACTTTATAGAACCATAAGTTTCCTCATTTTTATTATTATTTATTATCATTTAAGAACGGGTGCTGGGATTTTCAACTGGGCCTAAGGGAGTTAAGGGATCAGTTATTCCTGCAAGCCTTGGGATTTTGGCACCTAGCCCTTTCCTTTGAAACTTCTTGTCTTCATAGGTTCATTTACATCAGTTCCTAAATGATTTCAAATCAAACTGAGTCACAGCAGAAAGAATACAGAGGACATTTGCTTGTATGGCTTTTAATTTCAGGATGTTCTTTTTCTTACTATTTTGCTGGCATGCTTTCTAACAAATTGCAGAACTCAGAGCTGCTGCTGTTAACACTTGAATAAGTATGTCTTGGCTTATGCCACAAACAGTGCATGGAATTCAGACGTATCATGCCGTGAGTTTCCTTTATGGGCCACCAAGGCTTTGAGAATGACTCCTTCTGGGATGACCTGCAGGAGGGGCCCACCTACTTGCCAAGGGATACTGCTTCGTGTTTGATTCAGGGAAGAAGTACACTCAGTGAGTTCTGAAAGAAGAAAAACAACAACACCCCCCCCAGCAACGCCTAACCTCAACCAAATAACAACTTCTTTTTTATGCCTTTCGAATAAGCAGAGCAAAGCCCTAAGCTTGGTTAGTATTTTGGCTCAGAACTATAAATTGTCCCAGCCTTGCAAACCCTGTGTTGAATCCAGTCTGGATCTGCCTGAGGTAAGATGCAGGCAGGGAGGAACACGTGGTCTGGAGTGGATTGTGGACACTCCAGACAGCTCTGTTGACAGCTCTTATCAGTGAAGCAGAGACAGAGCTACAGCACATGCCATTTAGGAAACTGTTTCTAAAGCAGGCTTACAGGGTGCACCTGCACTATCCTATGTGTAAAAAGACATACTCACCTATGTACCAATGTGCCTCCTGCTTTCAGTCCTAGTATACTGGTATACGCACTCACAATCAGAGGTGACCTGAGCAGGGTGCGGGGCCCAGGGCAAATCAACCCATGTGGGGCCCCACCCCTGCTCTGATCCCGGACCCAAAGAAGCTGCTGCTGCCATCCGCAGTGAGGGGGTGGTAGCAAGCAGCTGGACATGGAGCCGCTGCTGCACCCAGCTCTGCACTGCCACTGCTCTGCCCGGCTCCGCGGGGCACCCCAAAGCACAGGGCCTGGGGCAGTCGCCTTGATTCCCACCCTCGGGATGGCTCTGCTCACAATATTCTTGCCCTACCTTGGCTCATTTTCCAAATAAAACCATTTGTTCTCCCTCAAAGCTCCTCACCTGACCTCTGTCTTACAACCCTAGACTCCAGATCATGCTACCCATGTCCTCTGCATCCTCCGGCTTCCCATTTCTTTCATCTGGTTCCTTGTCCAATTACACTAACCTTGTCAGATCGGTCTCACCTCCTCTGCTTTTTAGTTGTTGAACATTAAGTCCCCACTAAGCACATAGAAGCTGCTTTTTGTTCTGTGTTGCTGAGGTCCCGCACAATACATTTAACATCAGGCCCTATGGTCACTATGGCAATCAAGGAACAAAGCCCCACATGCCAAAAAAAAAAAGAAAAGGAAAAACAAAGAAAAAGGAAAAAAAGAGCCCATTGTTTTGGGCACATGAAAATGTCCCTTGCTAAATGCTCAAGTTACTTAAAGAAATGCTCACCAGAGTTTTTTTAAAGTTGGGAAAGGGGGGAAAAAAGAAGAAACTCACCCCCGCCCCGTCCGCCCCTTCTCTCCCAGTATTCTTAGTCTAATTCTTAGAAATGGCTGAACCATTCTGGCTGAAATAATAAAACACAGCATGAAGCAGACACCTGGCACCGGAAATTTCCCTCCAAACCATTAAAGTCTGGCAAAGACACAAGTAAGTGAATGCAGGGGGAAACGCTGGTCAATTTTAAGAACAAGTGATGCTACCAACCCTGCCGGTACTGTGGGCTAGAGTTGGTTAGCTTACAAGACGTTGTCGTTAAGGATGTAAATCCTGTTTCCTAATCAGACTGATTCAATTTTGTCTAGTGTGTGCAGACTTCAGACTTCATGTGTTCCTGAGTCTGTTCCAGAGCCTGAGATCTCTTTCTCACAGGAAATTTAAGTCTAAACATTCAGTATTATTCAGCTATGCTTTGTGGGAACATGGACCCATTAAATATGCCTGACTACAAGAAGGGGAAATGTTTCTTAAGCATTGCATTTTTTTTCCTTGCAGTCATGAGGAACTCTGTGAGCCAAGGATACAGAAAGTGGTTAGCAGACATATACAACAATAATACTGTTACTGGCCTTTTAAGAAAAGTTATGCATTGAAGTTTAGCCCTTTAAGTATCCTGGGCTAAATAGCTGGACTTTTATGTTATATCCTTTAAAATCTTTGAAATAATTTTCTTGTAATTTGACCTGGTATTTGAACTGATGTAACAAGTTGTTATGGGTTTTTTTTTTTCCATATGCTGTCTTAATTTTTTTCCTGGCTACTACCTTAAACTTTGTTTTGGACCAATGGTTTTCAACCTTTTTTCATTTGCAGACCCCTAAAAAATTTTGAATGGAGGTGTGGACCCCTTTGAATTGTAAGTATTCACATACTTTTGATTGATTATAGTAATCTTTTGTGGACCCCTTAGACAGTCTGTGAACCACAGGCTGAAAACCACTGTTTTGGAAGGAAGGCTGATTAGCGAAGGGTACAGGACTGAGTTAGCCATATGTAAATATCTTTCAGATCTTAAAGGGAAGAAAGACTGAATCTTGCTAAAGACTGATGATATGTCACTGACTACATAATTCAATACACAATTTATTCAAAGGTCTATTATGGTAGGCTTCTGCCCCACAGTAGAAATAACAAAACTTTGGTATTCTGTAAAGACTCTTAAGATATAACCTGAGGAAATGGCACCTAAGAATCATAGCAAATATTGTTTACACCCTCTTGTTATAAAACATAAGAATTTTTACACGTGACATCCTTTGACTAGAGATGGTTTCAGGCCAAAAAGTTTGGTATGCTCACATCTGGCACATATGTTTATCTCATACAGCCACATGGCATCTGGCAGAGATTCAAATCTGGGTCCATTATTAGTTCCTTGCTTTCCATCTTCCTAAAATTGAGGAATGCACAGGTCTGGAATTTTGATTTGAGACCATCTCAACTTTTTAAAAACAAATATCTATATCCATCCATCCACTGAAGATTTAACACTTTTCTGCAACATACAAAGCACACAAGAGATTAAACCACATGATACACCATGATAAAGCCAACTGGTCTCATTAACTAGAAACACAATTTGTACTTTGAGTGGCTGAGATAGAAGAGATACACTTGATACATTCAATTACTTTGTCCATTGTTAATAAGTTGTAAGAATCATATTTGGAACACTGCATAGCTCTGGTATATTTTTTAAGATACTGCAATAAGAAGTAGATGTTGAATAGAGGTGCCTCATGGATTGTATCAAGATCTATGTACTTAAATGGCTGTAAATTTCTAAGGCATTTTGCTCCTTACTAAAAGGGTGAAACTGCACAACCTTTCTACATTTTTCCTTTATCCAAATGTATATATTGATGTTCCCAGTTCTAGGAGTAACCAGGAGGTATGTAGATTCATGCTGAGAAAATTCTGCAGAGTGACTTATCTGCACTACCAGGTGAATCAAAGAAGGAAGACAGCTGGCTGGCTGGAGACAATAGCTGAAGTGAGGTGGGGTTACACCAAATAGTAAAGTGAGGATGGTGGCTAAGGAGATGGTTATTTTGCCCTGGAAAGGGGTTTTAGGCAGCGACAGAGCATGTGTACACTCCTCTAATTGTGTTAATAATGGGGAAACATGTTAGGGGAAAATGTTTATAACGGAACACGTGCCTGCTCAGTAACCATGTGACCTTTTTTTTTTAAATTGCCACCCATCCTCCTATTTCCCAACTTACCACTGTAGTTCTCACATGTTGCATTACATATACTACTAAAAAGTAAGTTCTCTGGGGCAGAACCTCATACATTTTGGATACTACTGCAATACTCCATACATACAACCCCCTACTCTTCTCATCATGTGCAGAGAATGTTACGGTCACAAACTGAAGCACTCAAAAGAGAAGGAATACTAGAGGAGTTTAGTTTGCTGCATCCCAAGTAATTTAAGGTGCATTACGCCACCGGATTTGCTACAGCGGCTGAAATTACTGTGCAATACGCCTTCGATGCAAGCAAACACCAACACCATTAAAGCTGTGGAAAAGCATTTAACCCACTTTAAAGTGTTGTGCACGCGTGCCCCTCATTTCATCTACACATGGACTAGGATGACCTCTACAGGAAACAAGTTTTAGGGGCAGGGGAGAAGAAAGCAGGGAGAGGAATGAGGCAAGCAGTGCAGAAAGAAACTTTTCAAGTGCATTTCAAAACTACTCACTGAAATCAGAGGTGGCACATCTACACGTTATTAATTTGAAGTAGGTTTACTGCGCAGTAAAATATTGTGCAGTAAGCCTACCCAGAAGCACATCTACACATGCTCCCTCTTGGGAGCATATGTTATCCCAATGGAAGCAGCCTGGTACAGGGCTGCTTCTGCCCTACTCTGACTTCCTACAGCAGCCAGAGGGAACTCTAGGCCCCCCCCGGTGCTACTTTAGGTACTGGCAAAGGGCACGGGGCCAGGCCCAGTGGGCACAGGGCCAGGAAAGCTCTGCTGGTGGCAGCGGCAACTGACACCTGGCCCTGTGCACATTAGGAAGGGACCTCAGAGCTTTCAGGAATGGTTAGCCTTCAAAAGCAAATTCCTTAGAAAACCACTAGGTACTAAATGGATGGAATGTCTAGGAAACGCTGAGATTCAGTTAGAGAGTTCAGCCATCTTGTATTTCCAAAGTCATCCCAACAGGTTGAAGAAAATACCTGGGACAAATGTTAAAAAAGTAGAACTAGTGGATGTCATGGCACGTACCAACCAAAAAAATCCCTTTGTTAAACACTGCTTAGGAAAGGAAATATTATGGGAATGAAAATAAAGGACATGTAAACAGAAGACCATGACAAACAGGAGTGAAGGAGTATTTCATGATTCATAGATGGTAGGGTCGGAAGGAACCTCAGTAGATCATCGAGTCCGACCCCCTGCCCTGGTCAGGAGCGCTGGGGTCAAACAACCCCAGCTAGGTGCTTGTCCAGCCTCCTCTTGAAGGCCCCCAAGAGAGGGGAGAGCACCACCTCCCTTGGAAGCCCATTCTAGATTCTGGCAACCCTTATTGTGAAGAAGTTCTTTCTAATCTCCAACCTAAATCTGCTCTCCATCAATTTGTGGCCATTGTTCCTAGTTACTCCAGGGAGTGCCCTAGTAAATTAGAGCATCTCCTATTCTCTGCTGCCCTCCCCGGATGAATTTATAGGCAGCTTCAAGATCACTTCTCAGCCTTTTCTTGTGAAGGCTGAAGAGACCTAGGTCCCTCCGGCTCTCCTCACAGGGCCTTGCCTGCAGGCCTCTGACCATATGAGTGGCCCTCCTCTGGACCCTCTTGAGTCTATCAACTTCCTTCTTAAAGTATGGTGCCCAAAACTGGATGCAGTACTCCAACTGCGGTCTGGCCAGTGCCACATAGAAGGAAAGTATAACCTCCTTGGATCTATCTGAACCCTCTCAAGATTCTCTGCATCCCTTTTGAAGTGCGGCACCCAAAACTGGAATAACTAGTTTTGTAGTATCCAAACCTCTGATGGTAAGGGAAACATTCTGAATAGAGTGATTTGGCCCACAAGATAACTCTGAGCTTCAGATCCTGTACCAGCACATAGGTGGAGTATGTCTTAATTTATAGCACCAAGTCCTCTCATGTTTCCCATCACAGACCGTCCTCATGGAAGTGATATCAATTCATTACAGGTGGGATTTTCAAGTGTTCTGCATTCCTCTAACCTATCACTGAAGTGAACTGTAAAGCTTCAAATTACTGCAGTAGGAGCCGCATTAGGATTGCAAGTATTAGCAGAATGTATCTATACTTTCACCTGTCTCTCAAAGCAATTTATCAGCCCTTAATATAGAAAGGCAGCCCCATCTAAACCAGTATTCTGTGAACAAAGTGTGGTCCACAGGACAGTGTGAGAATCCGTGACTTAGAGGTAGCAAAAGCCATGATGCTTAGGACTCATGTTGCCCTATCAGCCCTAATTTACTCTTCTTCAATAAAGCAGATGGGACAATTAATGAAATGAATGTAGGTTTCTTTTTCCATGTCTCATTTATGATCAATTTACACTTTTCCAAAATGTATTTACTCATTTACATTTGTAGAATACATTTATTTCATGCAGATAATTCTGTAGAATTTTATCATCAGTTGGATTCAAATAAGGACACCCTTAGCAATATCAACCCCTTAAAAATAAGTTTTAAGAAAGCTGATGTTGAAAGTGTGCCTCAGTGAAGCTGAGTTAATGCCCCAAAACATTACATGTTACATTCTCCCCTCACTCTCTCTCCTCCAAAAAAATTAGAATGTCTGGAGTGAACAGTTAAGGGACCCATCTCGTTATCACTACCACAAAATGATTTAATAATGTAATCCAGGCAGTACTACAAGAGGTACCCCCTCTCTAATTGAAGGGATCAGAGCAGGTGCACAAGCGCTGTGGGAGGTGTAGGGACCCTCCTCCCCATATAGAACAGAGCCAGATCACTAATGGGGCCTTAACCATATACCTTTTAATGAGAGAACAGTAGTGGGAACATAACAGGTATAGACCAGGGGGTATAGGGGACACTACAACGCCACGAGGGGGCAGGATTCAATAAAGGTTAGACACTTACAATCATAGACATATTCATCCAGCTGACAAAAGACAGGGTTAACAAAATATAAAATACAAACAGCAGAACAAACAACACTAGTTGATGAAATATAAAAGGCACAAAATACAAAATGTCAAATAACAAGGAATATAGAGCCTAGGTACCTGAGGGTGGAGTGGGGGAGAGGGAAAACACAATGGCCCTTTTCCACTGCAACAAGAATTTCTCCCTGTCGCTTCACTTACCCCAAGTCATCCCAGCTGGGACTTGGGTCTCCCATGTGGTAGGCAGAAGCTCTACCACACAGCCACCAGTGCTGGGCCTGCTCCAAGCTGCTAGGGGTCTTGAAATTCCTGGAGCCCTGGCCTCATGTCAAGCTTCCTGGCCTCTTATTGGAGGAGCTGGAAGCAGAGCTGGGAACCTCTCAGGTCACTGCTCAGATCCTTGCTGGAGCTGGGGAGCCTCTCCTGCTGGCCACAGCCTCTCGTAGGGGATCCTGCCACCCAGTGGGAAGCCTCTCCTGCTGGCTGCATGCCGTGCTGCTGAGGCTCCAACTGCTGCCTGCAGGTCCCACTCCTTCAGGTGCTTCTAGGGCAACCACTCCCGCCCCGCTGGCCCAGCTCTTGCTAGCTCTTTGAAGCTCCTTCCTTGTGGTCCCTCACTGGTCTCTTCTGAGTCAGCTGTGCTGCCCCTTTTATCCCCCTCCAGGAGACCCAAGGGCCAAATCAGGGGACACGGAGGGTGAGTTTCTGGGGCCTGATTGGTAAGGAAAGGGAATCCCAAGCCCTCCAATCATCTTTTAACAAATCACCACTAGCTAGCCCATCACAATAACTTAATCATTTAATAATGATTGATTGATAACTGTTCACTGGCATGTGCCATCCTGTTAGCCTTAACTTAATCCTTTGCATGATTCTGTAACAATTTGTCCCTGAGCTGAAGAAAGGGTGAGTCTAGACAGGGCATTTGAGGATTAGAGCAGAGTTATGGGAATCAGGAACTCCCAGCCTTAATACTCTTGCTCTCTGTGCCCTTGGCAAATCCTTTCCCCTTTCATGCTTTCAGCTGCTCTGATGAGGAAGGAAGAGTTTCCCCTCTGACTTTAGCAAGAGCTATAGGCTTTCCTTTCTTTAAGCTATGGGCAGAGAGCAGTATCTGTTTCTCCCTTCCACTTCTATGAGGTATCCAACCAGATTTCTACTGCTAACATTTCCCAGTATAAGCACCTGGATAAACAGAGAGATTAGACAGATAGGTAGGTAACAGTTTTAAAATCCTTCTTCCACAATATTATTTAGCATTTGCTTAACACTTGCTATTTCCATGAGCTTTCCTGCCAGCAAACTCATTGGCAAGAGTCACTGTGGAAACAAACACCAAAGGAAGGTGAACAGCAGCCTAAGCAAATGGAATGTTTTATTTTTTATTGGTGCTGGTACTCAGGTATTTGCCCAGATTTCCGTGTTAAACACTGTAGCTCCTAGACCACCTATGACAGTGCAGGGTTATAAACTGGGTCCTAATTTATTAAACAGATGTTATCCCAGATAAGACAGTGTAAATACTACAGATTTGATAGAATACATTTTGTTTAATGATTTCTTGGAGTCTGTTTTTCTCATAAGGTTCTGGGAATGCAACTTGGAAAATCTAAATCAAATTTCCTCTTATTTAAGTTTGTTACAAGAGGCAAAAAAGCAGAAAGCATAAGACCTAGTAGGAAGGCTTGTTAATTCCATTTATGTGACAGGCTTTTTCCTTACCTTATCATACTTGTAACATTCTTGTGTTATGAGATTCTTTTTATTCTCATGAAGTAAAGTGTCTTGAATATATTATTCATCCCACTGCATGACACTTGTTTCAAATATATTATTCATCCCACTGCATGGTACTTGTTTTGAAACAAGGTCATATGCAGCGTCTTATTTATAACTCTGGGAAAGTAACACTGCTCTAGAGTGAAGATGAAATACATATTAATGCCCATTTTTACTAATTCTGTTCTAAACTTGGACCTTACCTAAAGTCTGGCTAATTTGTTTGATATAATTAATGGGTATGATTAATGGATTATCAAAGAGTAAATGGAGTGCAAGAGACTAACAGTCTCCAGCAATCATATTTTGAAAAATGGGGCCCTACCTAATAGGTTTGACATCTGAGCAAGTGCTGCTAGCTAAAGCTGGCCACTGATTTTTGTGCTTCTTTAAGGTGGTAAGTGGAGTCATGGAATCAAGCACCATCAAATTTGATGGTGCTTGCCATTTCCACTTCCCATTGCCTTCAGTGGGGCTACTCATATGCTTAAAGTTAGTTAGATAGCTACTTAAATAGCTTGTTGATTTGAGACCTACATTCTTTTGCCTTGTGGCTTCTCATACACTTCACTATCTCTTGGCTTCTGTTGGTAATTCCTCTTCTGTCTTCACACAGCAATGTTTTGTAAACTCTGTTTTGTAACAGAGGAGAAACATCTCCTCTGAAGTTTACTAGCATATAAAAAGTGTGCAGGAACAGAAGATCAAAACATCTCAGTTAGTGACAACCAATTTCAGTGAAAGATCAATATATCTATTTAACTGTGGCAATCCAAAAAAATGTTGGGGAAAACAGGGTCTCAAGCAAAATGTGAGACCCGGTGACACTGAAGATGCAGGCAATGATCCCTTAAGCATAAGCTTTGGTTAAACAAGACTGTATGGTAAATCAAACTACCATATTAACAACATTCTAATGTATGAATTAAGCTCTCTTCTTATCATTTCTTTAGAGTCAAAATTCATAAAGACTCTGGAATGTGCTCTGAAAATACTTCCTGTTGGATATTTAATTCTCCAGTTACAGGGATCATGGTGCTAAGGGGTCATCTGAAGCTATATGTTCCTTATTAACATGTAAATTCATTACTGCAAACGCTCTTGCAGGAGGGAAAATTTATCAATGTATACATTTGCCTAGAGCAGTGGTTCTCAACCTTTTTGGACTTGGGGCACCCCTCACTGGACTTGATGCTCCCCTCCATAACTTTTGTGAATGAAGTGGCACCCAATTAAAAAAAATTATGTATGTATTAAGTTCTTGCCTCCTTGTACAGGGGCCAGGCAGTGGGGGTGGAACAAGCCTGAGCCTGCACTTATCTGCTTATCCGCTCACATCTTGTGGCACCCTACAAAGGATCTTGTGGCACCCCAGGGTTCTGTAGCACCTTGGCTAAGAATCACTGGCCTAGATCTAATTACTGTAGTAGCATGTTTAAAAAATGACTTACAAGGTCTCTGTTTGTAGGTGTAACAGGGGACCAGTACCGGCTCCTGTTTGAGAGAAGAAACACAGTGAGTTACTTACCGGAGACAGACGCACAATGCAGCCCAATGACGTCATGCAGTGGGTTGTTTTAAAAGCTTCTGAAACTGGCAGTGCAGGAGACATCCCTGATTGGTCCAGATGGCCAAAAGAACCTATAAAAGACGTAACACCAGAGAAGAGGTAACACTCCTCAGAGAGGGGACAGCTGGGCAACCAAGAGGGTTGCAACAGTCTACATGGAGGTGTAGAGCTACATGGACTTAAATGAGCGTGGATACATGGCAGTGCCAACAACACAGCCACAAGGTAGCTGCACAATTGAGATGAGGCACTGGGGGCTGGGTAACCAGTGGGAAAGGGTATAGACAGTGACATGAGGAGGCCATCTTTGTGTTTATGGCCCTGCTACCTGGAAGGCCTAAAGGAAAAGGGAGAGACACTGGGGGTCAGGGGTGGCAGAAGCCCTTTTGCCCAACTAAGGACTACTGAGGACCCTGCTAGGGGTAACTTGGAGAGGTAGGAATAGACTATGTATTTATCCAGTCAATAGAAAGAGCTGCTGGCTGAAAAAACCTGCTGAAGCTGCAAGCTGGGTGAAGAGTTCACAGCCACTAGAAAGACAGATCTCTGAAACGTGATTGGTCGGGCATGGACAGGGTATGCAATGGAGGCCAGTACATGCATCATTCTATATGAGTTGTCCTTTCCCCGTTTTGGTATGTTCTTTACTTTCTCCCATCAAAGTGTGGCAGGAGAATCCAAGAAGGAATAAGGACCAGTGTGAGCACTAAAGATCAGGAAGGTGCTCTATAACAGAGGGAAATATCTAATTTTCCTCCATCCTGTGGCAAATGTTCTCCTTTTTACTTTTCTTTTTGAGGACTGGAACCCCGCGCTCAGTACCTGGATCGTGACAAGTATTCTGAGTAGGATGCATTTGACTTCTGTAGCCATTCCTAGCAGTTTTAAATTAAGTTAATATGTAGTTGCAGTCAGAACTATAGGACTATAGAACAGTCGGGACTGTATTTAAACAAAACAAAAGAAAGATTCCTCTGACTCTGACTGCCTCTTTTGTGTATTAGTGTCAGATTTTACTGTTCCAGGCAAAGCTCTGGAGAGTATCTTCATTCCTTCCAGGTTTGCAGTATTAAGCAGAACTATGCTAACAGCTCATTTTATAGTTTGTGTGCAGTACTGAAAAAGAAAAAAAAAAATGTTGAGCCCAAACCTAAATCTTTAGTTTTCAAGGTTCTTTCTTCTAATAAACTGAAGTACCAGTAAGTTTCACAGTATTTTTTTATTATATATAAGAGAACTTTTCATTTTCCAAATGTTGTAACAAAGGTCCAAATTCCACTTATGAGCATCTAAGCAGACTTCAACTCACTGTGATTCTATTCCACCCTTTTCAAGTCCCTGAAGATCCATTAATGCATCTACCTTTGTAACACACCACTATCTGACCCTTAAGCGTGACTCACAAAATGGTGGCAAGGAGGTGGAAGACCTACCCACCTTTGTATTAACTGATTTTTAAGGATGTGAGTAGAGGGGAATAGAATTACACTCAGATGCCTAAAACCACTTGCATGTCCAATATGTTGAATCTGACCTAAAATGCTTTGCTTTTTCAGACTCCTACACTCCTGACCAAAGCAATTTTGTGAATACAACAAATATTTTATTAAGTGTCTTGATGGCCCAAATCTACATTTTTTGGGGAAAAACAAGTTTGAAAAACTTTATCCAGATCTACTCCCACATACAAAAGAGAGAGTGTGTGTGTGCAGTCCTCTGCACAATCCCTTGGGATAGCTCAAAGAGCCTGAACTCCAGCTTAGGAAAATTGTGATCTTTTAAGCCAGTCATTCAGCAAAGGACAGACAAAAGAAGCTTTTAATAAAGAAAAGAAAAAAAAACTGCAATTGCCAACCATTTTCACTAGAGCATGAGTCCGTGTTCATGCATCCCTGTGTGCCTATTGTGTGGATATCTGGCACAGAATTACAATCTAAAACATTTAAAACATGCTTGTGGAAACACTCAAGATACAAATTAAAAGCTATAGGGAATGATTCTGGGTTTTACTTTTGAGGTGCTTTTGGGCTGAGTAAAGCAGATTACACAATGGGATATGAACAAAGGACTGATCAGCAGGGTGATATCAGATAAATAGAATGGAAAGGTCTTGAAGAGGCCACACTGACTGAGAAAAATTGCACAATGTTTACTAAAGTAACCATGAACTCAGGCAAATTCTTATTTACTAACTTAGGCCCAATATATGTTGAGGCAATGCTTGTCAGAAGGAAAATGCTTTGTAAGATATAAACAACTACAGTATAAGAGGCCAAGCAAAGGCATGCATCTTAGGAGTTGAGTGCCCATTGTTCTCTCCCTAGGCATGCTACAAACTGATCACTTGTGGTAGCCTAATAAAGAAACATTCTTACTTTGAAATGAAAACCATTGTTTGCATGTGAGCTTGCCACCACTCTGCCACCTTACAGGTTTAGTAACTCCTGTGTAAGCTTCCAGGGAATTAATTTCCCTTCAGCTATCTATAGTTCATCTGAAGTGTGACTAGATATGTCTATGTGAATGTGGCTGCAGACCAAGGGTGGGCAAAATATGGCCCATGGGCCAGATATAGCCCACCAACTGATTGGATCCAGCCTGTGGCTCCAGTTCTGGCAGCCACATGGTGCTGGGCAGCTGGGGCTGCTTCCGATGGGCTGGAAATTCTCTCTCTCTCTCTCTCTCTCTGGGCTGGGGCTGCCACCAGCACAGAAGTGGAAGTAGAAACCTGAACTTGCCTGCAGCTGTACCATACCCTCCTCCTTCCCCCGCAGGACTCCATACCTGACAGGTGCTGACTGCATCTATAGCTGTCCAAATGCAGCCAGCAGCTTCTTGGCTGGGGCGTGGTATAGCTGCAGGTGTGTTCAGGGTTATGTGCTGGTTGCAGCCTGCAGCTGTAGCATGCCCCACTCCCACTCTCCATGTCTGGAGCCCCGACTCAGAAGCTGCCATTTGGGCAGCTGTGGACATGGCTGACAGCTGCTGGGTCCAGACCTGGCAGGTGGGGGCAGGACACACTCCAGCTGCAGGATGGGGAAGTGGGGTGGCATCCTTGACAGGTCACCAAAACTCATTAAGTGGCCCTCCAGCCCAAATAATTGCCCACCCCTGCTTCAGACTAATCCATCTCACTCTAGCTACATATGGTCTAGGGACATTTTTGACAATTAGCATTTGCTCTACTGACTATTACCTGTCATATTATAAAAATACAAAAATACATTTCAGATTGAATGCCATGGCTCATACACACACAAAAAGATAAGACAGAACATAGCTTAACATGGCCTAGAAACAGAGGCCAAACACTATGTTAGTAAACCTAATATGGGGAAAATATTTATGCATAATACACACAGTACAAGAGATGCTTACTGCACATTAGCTTAATAATACTGAGCAGTAGTGTGTCACAGCAAAAACTGTGCTAATAGCCTACTGAGTAGTATCATTAGGCTAATCTGCAGTAAGCATCACTGAATAATAGTGTGCCAACACTACTGTGCAGTAGTTAGTACTTTATTAAGCAAGTACTAAAGTAAAGGCACAGTATCTAAGGCTCATTAATGAATGTGTAGAGTGAATTCTTGACAGATTCATGTCAGCTTAATTCCATGTTTCTGCTGGTGAAACTCTATTCAATTAATGGAGTTTACATGGGTACAGGGCTGAAGCAATGTAAATGAAAGTATTAGACCTAAAAAGTAGGGCTGCGCGAAGCTTCGGTCCCCGATTTGATTTAGCGAAGATTCGGCCTGATTCAGTGGCCGCATCTCCAAATCCGAGTTGAATCCGAGGATCCTTTAATCTCTCCGAATCAAATTGGAACCCTCTGAATCAATTTGGAGAGATTCGGAAAGATTCAGAGATTTGGACATAGACACAGCTTTAAATGTTTTTTCTACATACCACTAGGTAGCAGGAGGCTCGTGAATGCTGAGATACTGGGGCAGATGGAGCATCCCACAGGAGTGCAGGGGGTTCCCTAGCGCACTCGGCAGCAGACCCAGAAGTAGACCAGAAGCACTACTGGTTCACTTCCAGGTCCGCTGGGGAGCACGCTGAGGGGCCCCCCCATACTCCCCCGGCTCGGTGACTGGTGCTTCCTGGGTCTCGGGGGGGCACCCACGGTCCCTTTATGGCCAATTTCCAAGGCCAGGGGGCATGCGGGGGTCCCCCACATGCTCCCCGAGGCAGACCCAGAAGTGGACTGAAAGTACTTCCAGTCCACTTCTGGGCTCACCGCCAAGTACGTGGGGGGCCCCCCCTGCACTCCTGTGGGATGCTCCATCTGCTCCAGCATCGCAGTGTTCACAAGCCACACCTGGTATCTTGAGGTTTGTAGAAAAAACATTCAAAGCTGTGTCTATCACCAAATCATTGATTCTCCAAATCAGCATCAAATCTTCAGATTTGGATTCAGCTGAACAGAATCAGGGACAATGATCCTAATCACCAAGTTGAATCACTGTCCCCAATTTGGGTCGGATCCAAATCTGAATTGAATACGGCCTGTTTTGCACACCCCTACTAAAAAGGTCTGTTTCTGCTCTCATTTCCCCTGGTGTAAATCACAGCCGACCCCTCTAAACCTGTTCCTGATACACACTGCTGTCGCATAACTGCATACAACATGTGGTTTGTGCTTTTAGTGAGTTTCAACTCCTTATTGGAAAAAAAAGGCAGACAAAATAATAAAAGCTTTGTCATCTTCCATAAGCAAACTGTACAGGTACACTCTTTAAGAATATTCTCATGCACCATATCACCTTAATTCATATTCATCATAACTGTAACTGTGCATGCCTAGTTGAGTGTGTAAACTCTGTGCAGGTAACAGTTTCCACAGCAAAAGGATTTCCTTGATGTGTAGATTTATACATGGAAAAGAGTGCAAAGACATTTTTTGACAAAATATTAAGTGTGCAAGCTAGTGACAATTAACAAATTGCATATACAGTGTTAAAACTTTTTATGGTTTGCATACAGCATGAACATCTGATTTAGCTGAGGCAAATTGGAAAAGACATTAAACAGTATAAAATGGCCACTATAATTTGAAAAATGTCTTAGTAAGTCCCTGTAAAAACATGTACAATTATCAGGTTGTAAAAGAGTTACAGGGGATATCAACACCAATAGCAGCTGCCATTGCCATTCAAAGAATGTAGGTTTACAGACGTAATTAAATGTTTATTTGCTGGAAAAGTCTCAAAGTAGGTAGTTGTAGAATAAAATCTCTTTCAACCTATTTGTTAGGTGTCATTATTATACAAGGATTAATTCTCAGCCTGGAGGCCAGATGCACCTTATCCTTTCAATGTGACAATTATTAATTCATAAGGAAAAGCAAGAAAGTTCCTTTACCATATGGGAACCAGCTTACCCTGTTAAAACCAATGTAAAAATGTTAGCCAAGCTTCTTGGCAGGTAAACTATAATGGGATGATGTACAAATAGACTGCTGATGATCAGACTGGATTCATGAAAGCATGAAGTCATTCAGTGATATTAGTCACTTAATTTAGTGTATCTGCTACATAAATCTCCCATAAATCCCCCTCTATGTGAATGCTGAAAATGGGTATGAAAAAGAAGACTGAGAATCTCTGCTGTTAACAGCTAAGCACCACGGCATTAAATAATATTTTATTAGGAGTTTATAGCATGCCTTCTAGGGCTGTGCAAAATGTTGGCGGCCGTTGCACTTCGTTTAGGATTCGGACGTTTTGACGGTTGAAACACTGAATCTGAAATGAAATGCAGGGCTCTGAAACAGCTCCAGTGTGAAATGGGCTATCCAAAATGTTTTGGATGTTTTGGAGCTGTTTTGGAGGCATACTTGCAGG
>NW_005842551.1:816875-828513 GCF_000455745.1 Alligator sinensis
AAGGGGGAGGAGGCAGGAGAGGGAAAAGGACTGCTCTGATATTGACATCTGTAGCTGGCCACTGGCCAGTGACAACAATCTGTCTCTGAGGTCCCTTCCAACCCCAGTACTGGGGAATCAAACCAGGGGCTGGAGAATTGAGCCAGGAGCAAGGGGAATGTTCAGGTCCCTGAACATTCCCCCAGTTCCCAGATCAATTCCCCAGCTCCCTGATCTTTCCACCAGCTCTCCCTGGGGGGCGTGGGCCCCTGGATGATGTGGGATAACAGCAGGCTGCTGCTACCAGCTGGGGATGGTGGCAGCTCTGGGCTATTTCCCCAGCTGGCAGCAGCAGCCTGCTGAAACCCTGTGTGCAGATTGGGGGGGCTGTACCCCTCAGGAAGAGCTTGGGGAATGATCAGAGAGCTGGGAATTGAACCGGGAGCTCTGGCTGACTGCTGAAGCTGCTCCAGCTCCCAGACAGCATGCAACACCCTGCCAAGCTGCACTGTATCCACTCCATGGGGCTGTGTGGGTGCCAGGCAGGGGGGCGATCTCTGCTGGCCCCTACTGCACCGTGCTGCATGGGAGGGCTCTTCCACGAGTGCCCATAGGCCCTCGATTGCCACTGCTGCAGCTGTTGAATGTGGGGCTTGTAAAAAAAAAAAGCCCCGCACTCACTGGGTGCAGCAGTGGTGATCAGGGGCCTCTGGGCACTTGTGGCAGAGCCTCCCCGCACAGTGTGGGGCAGTAAGGGGCAGTGGGGATTGCCTCCCCACCTGGCACCTGTGCGGCCGCTGCCCCATGGTGCGGGTGCAGCGCGGCTCGGCAGGGAGTTGCACGCTGTCCAAGAGTTGGGATGGCTCCAGCAGTCAGCCAGAGCCTGGCACTGCTCAGTCCCAGCAGCTCCAGCTCCCAGACAGCGCGTGGTGCCCTGCTGAGCCACACAGCACCCATGTGATGTGAAAGTTGCTATGCAGGTGCCAGGCGGGGGAGGCAATCACCGTTGCCTCCCGCTGTCCCCTGCTGCACAGGAGGGCTTTGTCACAAGTGCCCAGAAGCCCCAATCACCATTCCTGCAGCTCGTGAGTGAGGGGCTTTTTTTTTCAAAACCTCTGCACTGACCGGCTGTGGAGCATGTGGATAATAGCATGGTGCCGCTGCCAGCTGGGGCTGGGGCCAGCGCTACCACCTGAATCTGCCCAGCACACCTTGTGTTGACTGCCAGGAAGAACCCAGTGCTGGCGCTGGCCCCAGCCGGCCGTGGCAGCCTACTCTCATCCTGCATGTAGATCTGGGGCCCTGCACCCGTGGGAGGGCTGTGGGGCTCTGCCAGACTCCTCTTGGGGGGGCACAGGCATCTGGATCTACATGCAGGATGACAGCATGCTGCTGCTGCTGGCTGGGGCCAGCACCAGCACTTGAGTCTGCCTGGCGCAGCCTGCACTAAGGCTGGGAAGAACCCAGTGCTGGTGCTGGTTCCAGCTGGCAGTGGCAGCCTGCTGTCATCTCTCATGCAGATCTGGGGTCCCGTGCCCCTGAGAAGGCTGCGGGGCTGTGTCAGACTCCTCCCAGGGGGTGTGGGCCCCCAGATCTGTGGGCAGGATGACAGCATTCTGTTGCTGCTGGCTGGGCCAGCGGCAGCACCAGGCTTCCTGGAGCTTGGTATGGGCTGTGCCCAGTGCCAGTCCCAGCCAGCAGCGGCAGCCTGATGTCATCCCACGTGCAGATCCAGGGGCCTACACCCCCCTGGGAGGAGTCTGGCACAGCCTCATAGCCCTCCTGGGGGGTGTGGGCCTCCGGGTCTACGTATGGGATGACAGCTGGCTGCCACTGCTGGCAAGTGATACTAACACTAGTTTAGTTTTGCTTTGAACAGTTTGAGGTGCAGTTTCCTAGAAACCCCTGTACCCATCTTCTTGAGATTTGGCAGGCTGCATGGCCTCAGAAGGGGCTATCATGCCTGCAAGTGTAATCTGAATCAGTCAAGAAATTACAAACTTATAGGCAGTTTTGTGATTTCCCCATTATTGCCTATGGCCAAAACACCGAAAAACGGTCAAAATTCCAGAACAGTTTCGGTCAAAATGAAATGGGACAGTGATTCAAAACACTGAAATGAATTGCTACCCCTCCAAAATGCTGGATCTGAAACAAAACAGCCATTTTGGACAGCCCTATGAAACGCTGAAATGAAACACTGTCCCTCCCATACGCCAAATCCAAAACTGAAACGAAACACAGGCATTTCATATGGCCCTAATGCCTTCTGTTTCAGACCTCTTTACTGTGGTCATTACAAGTGCTTGCATTTCAAAATGGTCAGGAGAAGATTAACACAACACCAATGCCTTTTTAATAATCCCTTTGCTTGTCTGCTATAGAATTCTTGATGCTGGTCATTCACAATATAGAAAGCATCAACATATGGAAGGAACACAGGTATATGCAGAAAGCTCATGTTTCATATCCTGATATATTCACTGAGCACCAGTAAAAGCAGAGAAGACACAAGGTGTTAAATTTCCAACTCTCTCTGTACTTGGAGGAGGTTGAAGGCAACATAGATCCATTTTTACAGCAATGGAACAACTCAGCAATTGAAACCTGAACTTTCCCAAAAAGAGAGGTTTCAGACTCATCTCTACCTAAAACATAATTTAAAAAGTGTTAAATTAACCACACTTGGTGAGACATCAGAGGCTATTGCTATTAAGGATACCTCAGGATCAATACATTTCTCTGTTTGTACATAGGGTCCAAATAGTTTTAGATTTTAAATCCTCACAACATCTCTGTGAGGTATATCAGCTCTATTTTCCCCATTTTACAGATGGGGAAACAGAAGCAGGAGGCAGTTACACGACAGATGCAAAGACACAGAGCTGGGATTAGAACTTTAAGATCCAGAAGCTCAAGTCACACAGCCAACTGCGTCATGTTGCTACCTTCTTCAAGTCCCTGCTTTCCTCAAGTCTGCCTCTGTCATTCTCTCCCCCTTCAAAGGAAAGACCTTTCTACCAGACTCAGGTGCTGTGGGAGCACCTCTGTGGGCATGTCTACATGTGCAGTTAATGTACCTGAATTTTCTGTGCAGAAAATTCAGGCAAATTGAACTGTGCCAAGGCACATGTCTGAAAGTGAGCCCATCTCAGAAGCAAATTTGCTCCTGATGGGAGCAATTAAGTCCAGGGATGTTCTGCCCTGCTCTCTCCCCCTGCAGCAGCCAAGGGGAGCTCCAGCCTACCTCCAGTGTGGGGCACTTGGGGTAGGTCTGGGCTGGCAGAGGGCATGGAGTGGGGTAAGGTCTGGGTTGGGGGGGAAGGGTGGCAGAGCTGAGGACATCTTCCTTCCTGCTCCCCAGAGCACCTCTGAGCCCCATGGAGCTGGAAGCTCTGCCAGGCAGGCAGGGAACTGGGGATAGCTGCCAGCCCGCTTCCCAGAGTTGCTCCAAGGCCCAGGACCAGCAGGGAGGAAAATGATTTGGCAGACAACCTACTAATACAGAGGCAGAAAATGAATGTCCATAGGATCTGGTAGCTTTAGACTAATCCTAGTGGAGACCTATGGGCTAAGAACAGATGTTCAAAAAGCCTGAGTCAGAATCAATCTAAGTTATGCAGTTTTCTGTAAGAGGCGTAGTTTAGATCAGTAGTGAACAGAACACACATTTGCCCTTTGGTGGGGGCATAAATCTCAGACAAGGTTCTGACATTTTTAAAGTCATATGTGTGCCAAACTTCTGTTCTGTTACAGTCATAGACCAGTTTCCAATCACTTCTACCAGTAAAAGTGTAATGTTTGTACCTGGCCTGAGGTAACCCAGAAGCCGGTCCTTCAGAGAGAATTCCGTGTTCCTAGGAGGACTTACTCTGTGTCACAAAGGGCACTTCTGCACGTGTGCTTTAATGCGCAGTAGCCTATTTTACTGTGCATTAAAGTGCCATGTAAAAAGTGTAATGTTTGTACCTGGCCTTGATGAGGAGACAAAGAAATATCAACCAGACTAGCATTCCACTGAGATTGGGATCTGCCTTTCAACACAGGAATGAAAAAATGGAAATGCGGTTGTTGGCTGTGACATGTGCACCTTCAGTTCCTCTCACACTTTTGCTTCATTATTAATGCCCTTTGTGCAGGCAGACAGTAGTATACAGCAGGGCCTGCAACCCTCTCTTCTTCTATCCCATTCCTTCTTCAATCATCTCTCTTACAGAACAAGCTTAGAATCACAAACTGTGGTTTTCCTATTGACTTCATGTGGCAGCTGCTTTGACACTAGAGGGCTTTGTACTTCTACCCACTCTTTTGAAGTAGAAAGGACATAACATGACCTAGTTATACAGGTCAGTAAAAACACATTCCTTCCCAAGCTCATCTGCACTTAGGGTGTCAACAGCTTCTCTCTTTTTCAGGTTGTAACCTCTTCCACCTCAGCCTGTACCACTGCTGTTTCAGGTTAATGATAATCTTTCAAGGTTTGGCTCTTTACCCCCATGTATTCTCCAAGGTTCTGGTGCTGCCTCCACTGATGTTACTGGAAAAGCTTTCTGGCTTCAATGACTGCAGAACTGGGCTGCTAATGAATGTGTTGTGTATACCACCAGAACTCTACAGAAAATATAAAGCCATAGAGTCAGAGAAAATAGCTGATGATCACAGGTACTACTACCATATTATAAAAACAGAAAAAGCATTGTAATTGCATTGTGCCGTACGTGTCTCTCACACTATTCTTTCTTATTCTAACATGCAGTACTTGGCTTTTTCAATTTTCTTTCTTTTGGTTTTAGATTTACATGCCAATAACCACTTGCAAAAAAAAATTGGATTTGCTAGGCCAAATGAAAATGTACATTCCTGATACAGCATCCAATTGGGAACTTGAAGAGGGTACAGTACATCCAAGAGGAATTCTTCCTCCAACTCATCATCCCAACAAGTTTCCCTTCTCCTCTGCTGTTTCAAAGCCTTTCAGTCAGTGCTCTAGAGGGCAAACCAGCTTCCAAGACCATACATAATGTTACCTTCACCATTTCTCTAGACCTGTAGATTTGTTCCTGGGTGCCAAACATGGTTTAAGAAAATACACCAGCCTTAATCTTTGCCTAGAATTTGTACCATGCCAGACCTGGGACTGTTTTGTTTTTTGGGGGGAGTTGAGGGGGGGAGGCAGGAAATAAACCCAGAGATTTCAAACAGGAATCCGTAGTGTTACGTCTTGACTTATTTTGCCCTTTCTGGGCATGTCCAGATGAGAGTGCACATGGCTCTTGTTTGAGTTGCCACAAAAGGCATGCTGCGAATGAAAAAATGTTCCCAGGAAACGTACCTGGAAATCCAGGTATTAAAAAAAACATGTGGGAAAAAGGTGGAGCAAGGCACAGTCCCAGACCGTGCCCTGAGGTAACCCAGAAGCCAGTCCTCCAGAGAGAATTCTGTGTTCCTAGGAGGGCTTACTCTGTGTCACAAAGGGCACGTCTGCACGTGTGCTTTAATGCCTAGTAGCCTATTTTACTGGGCATTAAAAGTGTCATGTAAAGAACAGTGCTATTAAGCTAATGTGCAGTAAAATAGACTACTGTGCATTAAGCGTCACCCAAAAACCATGCACAATCATTATTGCACATTAAGGTAACCTAATGTGCTTCTGTTTAGTACCTCACAATAGAGGTACTAAATTTAATGTGCATTAGGAAAACGTGCCTTAATGCATGAGTTGATGTGCCTACAGTCAGCCATGATGCTAGAATTTTTTTTTCTACATTCTCCTTTCTAAAAAACAAGATGAATGTTTCATTTGCAGGCATGTTGCATGCCAGAAAATATGGTATTCTATATGCAAGAATCCTATTAACATTTTATCACAATGAAGCCATGCTTTTAATGAGAAAAAGGGACAGTTAATGAATATGGTCAATTGTGTGAATTTATAGTATTGACTTACTTTTGCTATGGGCTTTAATTAATAACATCCTGTTGCAACAGATCATCAAACATAACATTCCAGGCTATCACTTAGCACTACATCCAGACTCGCTTTGGCCAAAAAAAGCATTTCCAGCTATTTAGGGGAAATAAAGTACTCAGTCAGATAGGAAGCCATTCTCTGTTATTATGCCTTTGTCATATTTTGGTGTTAATGTACAAATTTCATTAGCCTTTGTGACGGGAAGGAGGGAAGGAAGGAAGGAGGGCAGGAAGGAGAGTTATTAGAACCAATTCCTATTTTCAAAAAGCCATCGGAAAAGTTCAAATATTGATAGAACAAACAGATCAGTTAAAATCTCAGACTCGAGAAACTTCCAAATTGGAAACTTTTTCCCAAAAACTCTGTGAAACTTGGAAACAGACTCATATTCTACAGCCAAGACCCAATTCTAATTTGGATGGTGCTGCAGTAGGATAAGGTAGTCAATAAAAGCCAAGGCACAAACTGAACTCAGGCTAGCTTTGGGGATCAAGGACAACAAAAAGTCCTTCTTCAGATATGTGGGAAGTCAAAACAAAGAATAAAGATAGCATTAGGCCCCTGCAGGATCAAACGGGGCAGCTGACATCTGACACCCAAGAAAAGGCCAATCTCCTAAATGACTTTTTTTCCATCGGTTTTTCACCCTCCCAAGGGGATCACACTGTCAGAAAGGACACGAACCAGCCTGGGAGTGGGTGGCAGGCCCAAAATTGATGTGGATCAGGTAAAGAAACAACTTGAGAATCTGGACATTCACAAGTCCACGGACCCTGACGGCATGCACCCGAGAGTCTTGAAGGAGCTGGCAGACATCATTGCACCCCACCTTGGCAAAGATATTTGAAAATTCATGGCACTCAGGTGAGATCCTGGAAGACTGGAAAAGGGCCAGTGTGGTCCCTATCTTCAAGAAAGGGAGGAGGGATGACCCAGGGAATTATAGACCAATCAGTCTGACATCCATCCCTGGAAAAACGCTAGAGAAAATTGTCAAGGGATCTATCAAGACCAGACTAACAGAAGGCAAGCTTCTGAAAGCCAGCCAACATGGCTTTGTGACTGGCAGGTCTTGCCTGACCAACCTCATCATCTTCTGTGACCAGGTGACATGAGCCCTGAACAAGGGAGATGATGTGGATGTCATATATCTGGATTCCAAGAAAGCCTTTGACCTAGTTCCCCACAATGTCCTCATGGCTAAACTGGGGAGCTGTGGCCTTGACCATCTTATGGTCTGATGGCTAGGTAACTGGCTACAGGGTTGGATCCAAAGAGTACTAGTTGACGGGAACAAATCAACGTGGCACAGGGTGAGCAGTGGAGTCCTTCAGTGCTTGGTACTTGGGCTGGTGCTCTTTAACATCTTCATTAACAATCTGGAGTCAGGAGTCAGATGCGAACAGGCAAAATTCATGGATGACACCAAATTATGGGGGAGGGCAGTCACACTGCAGGACAGGCTGGGGATACAGGCTGACTTGGACACGCTCTCAAGGTGGGCTGACCAAAACCAGATGGCTTTCAATATTGAGAAGTGTAAGATGCTTCACTTCAGTAGAAAGAACCCTCAACACACTTAGAAGCTCAGCAGTGCTACGCTTACTAGCACGACTGAAAGAGACTTGGGGGTCCTGATTGACCACAAGATGAATATGAGTCACCAGTGTGATGCTGTGGCTGGCAAAGCAAATCAAACTCTGGTGTGCATCTACAAGTGCATCTCAAGCAAAACCAGGGACGTCATCCTCCTACTTTACTTGGCCTTGGTGAGGCTACAGCTGGAGTACTGTGTCCAGTTTTGGGCCCCCCGCTTCAAGAGGGATGTGGAAAAGCTTAAGAGAGTCCAGAGGAGAGCCACTTGTATGATCCAAGGCCTGGAGGACAGGCCGTACAAGGAGAGGCTGAGGGATTTAGGACTCTTCAGTCTGGAAAAGAGAAGACTCAGGGGTGATCTGGCAGCAGTCTAAAGTTTTATAAGAGGGGTACATCAGGACCTGGGAGAACAGCTGTTTACCTGAGCTCCCCAAGTGATAACAAGGTCTAATGGCCATAAACTCAAGGAATGCCAATTTAGACTCACCATAAGAATAAAGTTCTTTATGGTGTGAGTGTCCAGGGTCGGGGACAGATTCCCCCTAGAGGTGATGCAAACACCTACTCTGGACTCTTTAAAAAAACATCTGGATATTTTTCTTACTGGGATCACTTGATCCCAGCTGATTTCCTGCCTATGGTAGGGGGGCTGGACTCAATGATCTCACAAGGTCTCTTTCAGCCACTAATGTCTATGAAATAAATGAAATCTATAAAATATTGATAAGGTTGATAATGGTATTCCTAGACATTTGTAATGCCACACAGAATTCTTCAAAACTACCCTTGGGTATGTACAGCCATTACTTTTAGATCGCCCATCTGTGCAGGCATTCAAAGCAGTTAAATAGGGCAAAAAATTGGCATGCCTGATCCAAGTTAGTTCACCTGGGTAGGTCCACTTAGCTAGACATCAGGTTAACCCTATATACAAAAGGGTCAATCTGATCTCATGAATGCCTGTACTTGTTCTAAGTGCAGCCCTGGGCTTGGGAAAGCCCAGCTGCTCACCCCAGTAGCTTGCTAATTGAACGGAGCTTTCAAGGTCCTGGTTGCTTAGGTGTAAAAGGTACAAACTATCTTTCTTGATACCCCAAAGATGCAAAAGCAGATGCAATGTGTACCCCTCTTTTTATGTGGGATGAAATCCTGCCTCTACTTAATTCAGTGGCAAGGTTGTTATTAATTTGAATAGATCCCAGGATGTCAATGTCGGTCTTTCTAGGACAGTGGTCTCCAACCTTTTTAAGGTGAAGCTAATTTTTGGAAGGAAAGGGCAACCCAGGATCTACAGCCTCCGTGACCCACCCACCCCTTCCCTCACCCAGCAGGTCAGTCGATGGGATGAGGGGGATGGTGGAGGGGGGCAGATCAAGGCCCCCGTGGTGAAGGAAGAAGTGGGGCAAGGGCAAGTGGGACCCTGGCCAGGCTCGTCCAGGTGTGTGGTGGTGGTCCTGCCACTGCACACACACTGGCGGAAGCCTGGGGGCCCGTGGCCCCCGATCTGTGCATAAGGCAAGGCAGCTGCTGCTGCACACCGGGCTTTGCACCCCAAGCCCCACTGCAGCCACGCGCAGTGGCAGCCACCTCATCCTGAGCACAGATTGGGGGGCTTCGGGCACAAAGCCCAGGGTGAGATGGCTGCTGCTGCATGTGGCTGCAGCAGGGTTTGGGGCACAAAGCCCAGTATGCAATGGCAGCTGCCTCACCCCACACAGATCAGGGGAGCATATGACCCCCGGGCCTCTGCCACGGTGTGTGCAGCAGCGGGAGGCCCCCCCCCCGCACCTGCACAAGACACTCCCCTGGCTGGGGCCCCACTCATCCAGTGGCAGGGGGCATGAAGGGGGATTGTCCCACTCCTTCGACCCAGCAACAGTGGCAGGGGGTGTGGCTCAGCCCAGCCACATGCATACCACCGCTCCCGATTGCAGAACCTCTGACAGTCAATCTTAGTTTGGGAGGGCTGAGCCCCCGCAGACTGACATCGACTGCCAGAGGCTCCCCGATCAACCAGTTCATCACGATCAGCCAGCTGGTGACCACTGTTCTAGGAATTGAGAGTGTGTAAGTGCTAGGAAGGGGAAAACAATAGTCTGACCATTGTGTCTTCCCCTGCATTGTAGACCATGAAGCAATCATAGTCACAAGATTAATAGGGCCACAGGAGATGTGATGGTAGGGAAGACAAAGCATGTTTCAACCCACAAAGAGGTCAGCAATTTCCAAAATGGATGTCAACAACAATAACATCAGCTTCAAATCCTCAAACAATCTGAGTAAAATCAGGAAATTCAGATGGCCTGAATATGAGAGTCCTTTTTGCTTTAAACTGACACCTTGAGTTCTTCAGCATATTCTCCTTCTCTTCCTCATTCTCCCCAAAATAAGACAAAACATCAGGTTATTATTCCAGCAGAAAGCAAAGATCATAAGCAAGGAGATAATTAACATAATTGCATCTCATTGTAATGTTTTTGCAAGTGTTCGTTAAGCATTTTATAGTCAGACTGCTACAACATTGTGATTTGAAGACCAACAGCTGTTGAATTTCTGTATATAGAGAACCTACAAAGATTAAAACTGGCATGATTTGCTGGCACAAGTATCACTCTGTTACATGATGCTTGCAACTGGCAGTGCAGGGGGAGAGGCAGCTCAAGTTCTTGGAGTATGTTACTGTAGGCTTAAAGTTGTTTTAACGAGATGAGCAGATCAAGCACCTATTTGACCCCTAAGCCCTCTACCAGCTTCCAAAAGAAGAAATTAATAAAATATTTATAAAATGAAAAATGGAAAGAAAATAAACCTATTCCAACTAGAGATCTGATTCCACAAAGGGAAAAAGCCCTAGAGACTCGATGAAGTCCACTGGGGACTACACTATTGATTATGATATGACCTGAAAATGCTTATATAATACAATGATCGTGGAAGTATAGAGTTCAAAGATAGATAGAAAAGTAGATGGTAGCATTAAGTAAGAGAAACCGAGGGAAGACAGATTTTAGTCAGTACAGGAAAGCTACCACAGCGGCTAATTACCAGTGCTTTACAAAGTAACTCCAACACCTCTCAAGGTAGTTAGATGGGTGGTGGCATAAGATTACAATCCCAGTGACACTACTAAAAGCTCAAATTTCAAAACAGTGCTTAAGCGGTTGTGGTGAGATGGGGCTACCATGATATAACCAACCAGGGCAGATGTCACCCAATACTAGGAGTGCACCAATAAAGATATTTTTGGCCGATACCGATGGCTGATTACTTACTAGCCATATCGGCTGATACCGCTCCGATAGCCGATATGTAGCCTGGCAGCTTGAAGAACACTGCCTGGCTGGTAAGTCAGATGCACATGTTATTTATCAGTGACATTATTGGCTATACCAGCCAAAAAAAGCCAATTGCCAATAATGTCAATTTTCCTTTTAGCAGTGCTGATCTGTTATAGATGAATATATTGGTGTAACTCTACCCGATACATTTTTTACCCAATACCCAAATCTACCCAATACAATTGACTTAACTATTCATAAACACCCATGAATGAGACAAGTCTGGAACTTTTGCTGTTCACAAATTACAGACTCTTAACCTTACAGATTTGCCCCTTTTTCAATAGTATTCACAGAACAGTTTAAGTAAACAAATTCCAGCCTGAAAATCGGTCACAGACTATTAGCTGTGACACACCCTTTGCATGCTCAGTATGTTTTCACACTGTGATTGGTTGTGTATATCACATGACTTAATTTCAGCTCCCTGAACAGATGATTCTCTGAAACAGACCAAGAATTAATACTGTTGGTATGAGTATTACTAAATATATATATATTTACAAAAGTGTCCATGACACTTGATCAGCAAATGTACCTGTGAAATAATTGGCTCATATGAATGCTGGTAGAAAATAAATTCCAAATTTTAATTTCTATTTTGTTCAAACAAGTGTTCAGTATAATTTTTAATGCATTATTTGCCCATCTCTACTTCTAATGTTATTTCATTACATTAGAATTACCAAGTCATAATACCATGTTAACTTCTGATTTACCAAAACTACTGAGGCACTACCTTGCCTTTGTCTTT
>NW_005842551.1:828544-842953 GCF_000455745.1 Alligator sinensis
GCTTTCTGACAGAAGTCTCCTACTTTTGTAATAACCTGAAGCACATACAAGCAGTATCCCACAGCCAGACACATCTCTGTAACTCTAGGCTGCCTCCTTCTCTAACATGGTCATTTATAAGTACAGTTGTTAAGTAAAGAGCGCTTACAAAGTTTTTGCTTCATGGTGTAACAGAGCAACACCTGAATCAACAAAATCTGGTATTTTTCACCATTGAAGAAAAACTGGGTTTACATATTCACAGAAGAGTTTTCCTTAGCTGTACCCAACACGCTTAGGTGTTTAACTACTTAAGCAAGCACAGACATTGCATTTGTCCCATGACCAATTGTGCCTGAGTTTGTCCTGAAATAGAAAAGTCCTGGGATTGGCCTGTACACACATAAACTGGGGTTAGTGACCAGCTGAACACATGCCATTGATTCAATGATGCAATCCTAGGACAATTTTCTGATTCACTTTTTATCCCATCAACCTTTTCAGAGTTTGTCTCAGGACAACAGACATGAGTATGTGAATGCCTGCACTTTGTCCTGGGAGAAAATGGTTTCTCCAGGATCCTGTGCAATTTCTCTCTTTAGCATCAGAGTCCTCAGAGGAAAAATAAATATAGCCTTAAAAATAATACAATATTTTATAATCATGATACAAATCATTACTGTTATATCACTGTGATTTATTACTGGACCACTCAATTACTTAGGCAGAATATTATAATTATTTTTTTGGAAAAAAATACAAAAGGTTGGCAAGATTTCAGATGTTACATAGGAATGTTGAGCTTATCCAAGTTACCCTAAATTCAGATATTAGCACTCTGTCTCTAGTTGCAGATAAATTACTCTTGCTGGTAGATGGATCTTGTTACCTCTATCTAGTAGACCAGTGCGAAGCGGCTAGTATTCACATTGTATTTGGCCAATTCGGGGGACAGTGATTCGATTTGGTGATTCGAATCACTGTCCCGAGTCGATTCGGCCAAATTTGATTTGGTGATTGGGTTGCAGCTGAATTGGCCAAATCTCCAAATTGGCCCCATACCCCTGCCTGCTCTCAATCCTCTCCCAGCTCCTGGTTCTTTAATAAAAAAAAAAAACCCTGCAGTCAAGGGCTGGGGCCAGGGGGGGGGGGGGGGGGGGAGCAATTCCCACTGCCCCCCACTGTGAGGGGGGCTCTGCCATGAGCCCCCTGTCCCCTGCCCACTCTCCCAGACCCCCCTCATGGCTGCCCTGCCTGCTTTAGCTCCTGGTCCTTTAAAAGAAAAAAAAAGTCTCGAATCACCAGCTGCTGCCAGGTGCGGGGGTGATCCCTGCTGCCCACTGCTGTGTGGGGGCTCCGCCACGAGCCCCCAGAAGCCTTGATGGCTGCTGCAGCAACCGGTGAGTCCGGTGGAGAGTGTTAAAGAGCCAGGAGCTGGGGCTGTGTGGGGCAGCCATGGGGGGGTTGGGGGAGCAGGCAGTGGATCACGCCTGGCAGGGGTCCCCCCATGGTCTCCTCTCCCCTCCTCCAGCCCCCCCTCCCCACCCCCTACTTACCAGCATGGAGTCTAGGTCCAGCTCCCTGAGGCAGCGAGTGGGGACTGCCCGAATCGCCAGTGCTCTCTGAATCTTTTCCAAATCGATTCAGAGAGCTTTGAATCAATTCAGATCTTTTAATTGGTCTCTTGATTCAATTCAGATTTGGAGATTCGGCCACCAAATCGGGCTGAATCTCCTCCGAATCAAATCAGCACCCAAAGCTTCACACAGCCCTACTGTCTAGCATATAAAAGGGGTTGTGTATATGGCTGTGCAAATAATTGATTATTCATTTGATGGGCGAATCAAGAAAGTAAAAAATTGATTTTTAATTTTTTTAATTTAGGTGTTTAGATTAAACTGAATGATTTTTAATGTGTATTTTCTCACCAAAATTAAAAAAAAAAAGAAAATCTAGTTTCACTCATTCAACCTAAACCAGAATTTCATCATGGGAAATTTGTAATAAACACAAAAATAAGTACAAATGTTACTTATGTCCCCTTCTTATCCATTAACCCAATGTCCCCATCTTATCCAGTGACCCAGTCGGATACCTGGGTTAAAATCCATTCTTGGTCAGAGGGGATTAACACTGCATCTCCCACCTCCTACGAGAGTGCCATAACCCTTAAACTATTATGGAGTGAGGTGCTTTCAGGCCATGCTTTGGGGGCTGGAATGGAACACTCATTTTCACTAACCCAGAGAAATCAGCGCATGACTTTCCAGACTGGTTTTAAGGCCACTCACTTGGCCTGTAATCCAAGAATTATATATACACTTTAGAAAAATATGGAACAGTATCCAGAGGAGAGACTGAGAGCAGCTCACATCAGAATAGCTGATAGCAGGGTGAGTTAGGCACTTCCTTGGGATGTAAGAGATGTGAGTTAATTAATCTGGGATTCATCCTGAGTCAATACCTAATCCACTGGGCTATTGGATAAAAGAGGAGGAGGACACTTCTTCCTTCTTGGTTCTGTGAATGGCATTTAAGTGTAACTTTAAAATTCCATTATTTTGCCTGCACTAAACGCTCCAAATGGAAAGAAAATATTGCAATTGAGATCAAACATTTTCCCTTAATTTGCTGGGTTGATTACTGAATTGAAAAATCACTTGCACAGCACTATGATAGGGCTGTGAAAAGCTGTAATATCTATAGAAAAGCCTTATGAACAGGCTAAGTTTGAACACAAAATTTAGGCTGAGGTTTATGTTACCAGTGAGGACAAAACCCATGAGGGCAATAAATTGGGCTGTTTCCTCTATAGCACATGCACATAGATGGCCTATAAAGCAGGTCACAAATTCTGTCTCTGTGTGAAGAACAACAAGAATGTTTTAAATTACAAGCAACGTGACAGTGAATTTATGTCTTTGAATCCCAATCTCAGAAAAAGGGCAGATTTCCCATTTTAAAAACAAAATGCCTTCAGAACGATAACAGAAATTAGTTCCCTTACTGACTAAGACTAAACTTACAGCTAAACTATTCAAAGGCTTTATTTATTTTAATTTGATGGGATCACAGGTTATAAATCATCCTTAATTTTATAGTCTGTCTTTTTTCAGCTTTATTTTGATATTTTGGCACGTTGTATCTGACCCAGGAGTTAAAATAAATTATAACCAAGCTCTAAATTTAAACACATTCTCTCAATGTTATCAAATCTTAGTATGTTTTTAAAAATGTGCTTACCAGATTTACAAGGTCAGTGTACTTGACTTCTCCTCTGATTGTCTCCTCTAGACTTTGCTTTGTTCCATTCTTGGCATTAGTGTTAGCAGGATATAATTTAAGGTTTAGTGCTTATGAACTTATTAAGAGTTTGTCAAGGTCAAATAATGTTTATATCTTAGGGCTGGAACTTGGTGAAAAGTTCAGGGGAGAAAATCCAAGTGACCTAAAGGTGGCCCATGAATGATGGCAAAACTAGCCCTTGCCATTTGGCTCCTTCCCCTTGGCAACATGTGCATTCTGCAGTGCAACCTTGCATCTAAGTTCTTTCGCCTGTATGCACTCCACCCTGTCTCACCAGCACTTGGACCCCTGCTGTCCTCAGATAGACTTGTTCTCCATCTCTCCTTCAAACTCAGTTTCAGTCTCCTCCCACACAGCTAGCTGTTCTTACCTTCTCTAGGAAAATGCACCTCATTCCATACCTCTTATTGGAGGCCCACTTTTTTTTTAATTTGAGAAATTAATAGCTCTGCATTGATTCTCCTCTAAGTGATTTCCCACTTGTTTAGAATTAAACTTTCCTTCAGAGAAGACTTGTTCCTGACCCCATTTCTCATTCTTTAGGGTCCTGGTACTCAGTATCATATATTCTGATGGCACAGATATGGCCACCTGAGAGAGTATACATATTAGGGCTGTGCAAAATTTCACCCGGTCTTTCATTTCAAAGCTGTGTTGATGCATTTCAAGCTTGAAACAGCAAAATCAAAATGAAACAAAAGCCTTTGAAACAGCTTCAAAATGAAACAAGGACACTCAAAACATTTTTAAGGTTTTGAAAAGTTTTGAGTTTCAAAGACAGGCTTACTTAGCTTCAGCACCAGTCCCAGCAGCAGCACCAGCCTCCTGTCATCCAGCAGGCAGATTGGGGTCTCGCTGCACCCCCGGGAGGGTTGTGGGGGCTGTGCTGGACTGCTTCCAGGTGTATGGGCCCCCGATCTGCCTCCCAGATCACAGGGGGCTAGGCCTGGGAGCCCACACTCAGTGCTGGGAAAATTGGTGCTGCTGCTGGCCCCAGCTGGCAGCACCAGCCTCCTGTGATCCAACAGGCAGTTCGGGGACCTGCACCCCTGGGAGCAGTGCAGCACAGTCCCCACAGCCCTCCCAGGGATGCAGGGGAGCCTCCGATCTGCCTGCTGGATCACAGAAGGCTAGTTCAGCTGGCTGGATGCAGCCTGTGCTGGAAAGATAGGTGTGCTGCTGGCCCCAGCCAACAGCACCAGCCTCCTGTCATCTGGCAGGCAGATTGGGCTCCCCTGTTGTGCCAGACTGCTCCTGGGGGTGTGGGCCCCCATCTGCCTGCTGGATCGCAGGAGGCTGGTGCGGCTGCCTGGGGCCAGCAGCAGCACTGATCTTCCTGGTGCTGGCTGTGGAATAGACTATGGGCGAAACATCAAAACAGTAAAACAGTTTTGACGAAACAAAACAGAACAGTGTTTTCTAAATGAAACAAAACTCAAAATGAAACACTGTTCCACCGAAAAGGAAGTCGAAGCGGAACGGTGCTGTTTCGCACAGCCCTAATACATATAGGTTCTACCTTGTAACAAGGAGTTCAGCCCATTTCCTGTATTCAATATATTTACTTCTTTTCTGCCGGTGCCTGTGTTGCTACATAACTTGCCTAGGGTTTTTAATGATTTTTTCCTTGTAGCATCCATTCCATAAACTCCTGTTTGATGTGACAGCCAAGACTACAATTAAGAAAAGAATAGGCAGCAGAGGGGTGCATGGAAAGTGAAAAAGCAGCCCAAAGCATGTGTAAAGAAGGAAAGGTGAGCCCATTGAGCATGGAGATTTAAAGGTTGCAAGGAGCCCAAAGACAGAAGCACAAAGAGGGAAGCAGTTCATGAAAAAATATTAAGATCATCTAGGGAGTGGTTTTGGTAGCTTGATGACTATGTTTGCTTTGATCCCCCAATATATTTTCTGCCCTAAGTCATTGTGCTTCTCTTCCAGCACCTTGAAATCATAGCTTACACTCAATGTCTAATCAAGTTGGTGGGTCATTTCTTATGCAACCTGGCCACTGGTGATTTAAAACACTCAATATCACACAGAGTCTGACAAACACAGTGGGCTAAGCACACATTTCTGGAAATCTGGAAGACACATCAAGTTTCAGCTAAAGCAAGATTTGCATGAGGCCTTAGGGAACTTGTACAAAACTGGAAGGAAACATGGTATTGCCTGTAACTGGCCTTATACCTGCTTTATGCTGCACATCTACCCTTCTTCTTTACGTCCATTTCAGTTCAATCCACCTCTAAATCACTTGCTCCTCATCAGCAGTTTCTGAAATCCCTGGCATTGCTAAAGTCAGACCCTGACCAGGAAAATGGGAGCACATAAAACAGCAAATGGAATGGTCTGATGAACACCCTATACATTTCAAGAAAGTGGGGAGGAGGGGAGAGCATATTGTGCAGACTCCCACAGCAGCACAGACAAGCCTACTAGAGAGCTGAGGTGGCAAGAACACTGGCACATTGGCAGAAGCATTGGCATATTGGCAAGGAGTGAGAGGAAGTTGCCACAGAAACAGAAGATAAATTTCCAAAGCTGGACAGTCTCTTTACTGTCAAAACTCTGGACAAGCCTGGGCTTGGATCCACTTCTTTTCGGGTATTAGTTAGAAGAACATCCTTTGATCTCATTCTAGCTAGCCTCCCAATGGATATTCACTGGGAAACTGGGAAGGATTGAGAACACACTGGAGGACAGGAATAAAATTCAGAAGGATCTTAATAAATTGGAAAGCTGGACTGGAGCAGAGTACAGTTCAGTATTGACAGATGCAAGGTGCTGCACCTTGGGAAGAATAATAAAAAATGCAAATACAAAATGGGAGCACATAAAACAGCACAAGGAATGGTGTGGATCTAGGAGTCTTGGTGGATCATGACTCAATGAGTCTGTAGTGCAGATATACAAAAGGTAAATGTAGTTTTGGGTTGCTCCAAGAGGAGCGTTAGGTGCAAGACGTGGGAGGTGAAAATGCCTCTACTTTGCACTGGTTGAGTCTAATCTAGAGTACTACAGGGAGCTTTGGTTTCCACCTTTTAAAATGATGTGGAGAAGTTAGAGGATCCAGAAGTAGGTGACAAAAATGATAAAGGGCTTGGAAGGTAACCATACAAGGGGAGATTGAAAGAAATAGGCATGCTCAGCTTGGAGAATAGGCAGTTAAGAGGGGACATGGCAGCAGCCTTCAGATAGATGAAAGGCTCCATTGAAAGAGGAAGAATAGCTTTTTCCCATTGCTGCAGAGAGTAGGATGCATGTTGATGGCTTGAAGTTGCAGCAAAGTAGGCTTAGATTGTACATCAGTAAAAACATATTCATTGTTGTAACAGTGAAGCAGTGGAATAGACTGCCAAGGGAAGCTGTGGAATCTTTGGAACTTTTCAAGAAGAGGTTGGATAAGCATTGGTCAGGGAGGATACTGAAGTAGTTATACCTGAATTCTTTGTAAAAAGCAACAGTTGGGATGCCAGACACCCCCATATCTCTATTTGGTCTCTCTCCTAGATCACTGGGAGATTACAAGAACTGCTCAGCAGCCTACAGTGGGTGAATATTGGAGAGGGCAATGCTCAGCAGCAGGTGAATGAAGCAGAACTCCATGATGGCCTTAGTTATGAAAGAAGATTAAAGCAGCCGGGATAAGTTCATGAAGAGCTATAGAAAAAGGAATTCTGGCTTTATGGTTAGAGACTGTGATGTGTGGAAGCTTGCAGAGAGGAGAGTGTTTGGTTTTTTTCCCCATGCTTCTTGGTTTTGCTGGTTACTGCATGGGACTGGGAAAGATTTATTCCCTCCTTTTGCTAAAGTTATCAGGGGTTTATCTCAGCTTCCTCAGAAGCACTGGGTGTTGCAGCCAAGGCTGCAGCCAAGGCCTGGGATTTTGAGCCAAGGCCAATGCTCCTGGTAGGGCTAACACCTGGAAGTTTCTGGTTAGAGGTTCTTGCCCATCCACTCAGGATCAGACCAATTTCGACATCTGGAATCAGGATGGAATTTTACCCCACAATCAGACTGGAAGAGACCGTGGGATTTTTGCCTTCTTCTGTAGCAGATGGTGTGGCCATATTCCTTGGATCTTGAGTGTATTTTAATATTACTTGCAGCAGTGTGACACTGACAGGCCTCAACCCCTTGCTTTATCTAGGGCAGGATAGAGTGCTTTTGGTGCCTCTGGACAGTATGTCTTGTAGTTGTGCAACAGAGTTGATTGTGTATTTTTAGGAATAGGTGAGATAAGGACTTGTATTGGATGGTTAGGATAGGGATGATTCTGCCTTGAGCAGGGAGTTGGACTAGATTTTCTGAAGTCCTGTCCAGCCTTGCTTTTCTATGATTCTATGATTATTTTAACTAGAAAAGCTGTCATATGGGAAAGGCTTCCATCCTCTGCTCAGGAATGGAGCAGCAGGTGGTTGCCAGTGTTGACTGAGGAGCACTACAAGAGTATGGTGAGGCACATAACTGGGGGAAACTAGGATTGTTGTTCTTTCACTTTCATCATCATTACAACACATTTGACTCCTTATTATGAATTTATATAATTATGCCTCTTTTAAAGACCTCCCTTAAATATATCGTTCTTCTTAGTGACCTTTGGTGACTGGTCAGTCAGAAAATACCTAACATATGTATGTTCAGGTAAATACACCCTTAGAACAATTCAGCCTTTTTCTCAAGGACATTAATGCACAATTGCTAAGCAATTCAAAACTGACACATGCATATGCACTTACAGAAGATGATTTCTATTTCAGCAATGACCTGACATTTCATAAATTGAACACCTTCTGCTCTAATAATACTTGGCACTTGCACAGCCATTTTCATCTATAGACCTCAAAGTGTTTTACCAGGAGGGGTAGTGTCACCAGGTCCATTTTACAGAGAAGACAGATGAGGGAGAGAGGACCTCATTGACTCAGTAGCCTACAGTCCTACAGCAAGTACCAGTGGCAAAGTCAGCAGTAAGACCTGGATCTCCTGACTCCCAGTCTGTTACCTTGGCCATTCAGCCCACGCCCTTTGGCTGTCTAAACCTGCTAAACTCCCTGAGTATATTGCTTGTAACCACTTGGGCCTTGTCTGCTTTTGATGGGTTAATTAGCACTAAAAGCATTTTTTCCTCTGTGGTCTAGACATAGAAATATCCAGATTTTGTTTCCCTTGAAAGACAGCCCATTCTGGAAAATGTACTTGATCACCCACTTCCATGTTTTCCTTAGGCCAGATGGGGCTAAACATGATTTGAAGATTTTTTTTTCTTTTCCTTTCTGTAATGTTTCTTTTCCCTTCTTTCACTGACTAGGAGCTTGTTTGTTTTCTTTTGAGGATGATGCCAACTATAAAATAAAAATTCAATTTCCAAGGTGGAGAAACTAGAGAATGATGGATTTGCTGTTGCCAAGAAGAAATAATAATCCTTGGACCTAACAAATAAGCCTGAAAATAAAGAAAGGATTATTAAATGTTATATAAATTTCAGCAGTATAAAGGCAGGGAAGATTTTTTTTTAAAGGAGATCACCATGATTTTCTTCAGTACTGTGGAGAGTATATGAATCAGGTTCTGCACTTGTTATTAATCTGTTGTTCATTCAGCTTCATTTTAGTTATTCTGGATGTGCCCTCATGTCCAAAATGTCAAAGATCTTTGCAGCAGCAGATAGGGCTAGCATAGTGAAGCTACACCCATTTCAGACACCAACAGCCTACAAAAGACTAATGTGGTTTGTATCTCATCCAGGTGCCTTTGCTTCCCAAGCCCATATGAATAAGTACTGATTTACAGTTGGGTCAGTTGGGGGCAACTTTTGATACAAGCCCATAGCAAAATTTGAAGAAATTCCTCTAAGAGATGATCAAGGTCCTGTAATTGATCTGCCACCACATCCTGTGTAGTGTACCACGTAGTGGAGTAGTCTTTCTCAGTGTGCTCCTGTACATATATCCATGCATATCATACTGTCAGACATGAACCTGAGGCATAACCTTTGGATCCTTTGGAAAATATGAATTTTTCCCCAAATGTTGGAATTTTAGATTTGGACCCTCTTTGTCTCCAAACTGAATGGACCATATCCATGTACTCTCAAATCTGGGAGGATCTAGATTCTGGACTAATTCTGAATTTGAAACCTGGGCTATAGATTTCCATCAATAAAGATGAACGATACTCTCCAAATAAAATTTAAAACACACTTCTAATCTATCTTTATAGGACACAAGGCTTATAAAATATGTTACATTAGGTTGTGATGCCAAGCTTTTATTGGCAAAAAACTGGATTCTATGTGTGATTCATTCATGGGGTTGCCACTTCAGTAAGACAACTCTGTATTTCTAAATGGTGAATCCTGCTGGTCAAGATGGCAGCCTGGAGTGTGTCCTTATCAGAAATTCACTTGATGTCCACAGATTCCATAAAAGTAATACAAAAGCAAGACCTAATCTTCCCATGTTTCTTTCTTTCCAAATCACATAACTCTCACCAGGCTGTTACATACAGCAAATATCTTGTATATTGCCAATAACAAAGGGCTTTTCCTCAGTAAAATATGAATGCACAGCATTGGAAACAATCCAAAGACTAATGGCTCGGGCACTCGGCTAATATTTATTGGACATAAATATGATATTACCGCAGATTCCTTTCCAAAGCCAAGTTTTTGAATGTTGACATACAGTAGTGACATTTACATTCCTCATGAGGACTTTGAAAAATCTATTTCAAGTAATAAAAAAGTGGCAGTTTGATTAATTTATATAAAAACAATTTTTACTTCCAAAATGTTACATTACATTTTAAAAAATGTAGGTAATATTAGTCATTCTCAACAAGCTGGGCTTGATGTACCAGTGTGTTATGCCAGTTTTATGCCAAGGTCATTTCCAAGATTACAATAGTATAACAGTAAAGTAATATAACACTCAGGCCCTTTGCTATTTCACAGTGCTGAAGGTGTAGTCTTCTTAGGGATACTTCCCATGAATTGAACTAGCAAGCACTGCAACTTCTTCTTTACCCCCAAGTCCATCCCCAATTCATTATATTGTAACTCCTGAAAGAAACTAGCCAACTAATACTAATATGGTCAAGAGCCACTTTGGTCACAGATGACATATTAGGGGGTGTAACGAGGCATGTAGCTCAGCAGCGGAAGCACAGCTGTACGTGGTTAAGAGTGATAACCTGCCTGCTTGGGGGAGAAAAGTGGGGAGGAGGGCACCTGCGAGCAATGAGTGTCTGGCCCAAAGAAAGTTAAAAGCCCCAGGAAACACAGCTGGGGGAGAGGGGGAAGAGGGCATTGCCAAGCAGGGAGTACTGAGCCCAAAGGAATATGCTGACAGAACAGAACATGGACAGTATGACGACCACAGGGAGACCAATCAATGATGCCCAGGAATGAAGAGTCAACAGAGGAGGAAAAGAATACAAAAGGAGGTATTTCAGAACAGCAAAGGGTCCCAAGGGGGGAACCCGAGGCCTCCACGGACAGAGGACACACCACCAGCCCACTCCACAGAGGGGCAGGGGTGGGGGGGGTAGGACTTGGCCATCAACCTCCAGGCTGTTGACATCTGATATTCAAGAAAAAAAACATAAGATGAAGCTCACATACTGGCCAGATGTACCTTCCCTCTGTGACAGCCCTAGGACTGGTAGATATAGAATTGGGAAGGGGGAAAGGCAGTTATTTTGTTTGTCTTGCCTGCATTACTCTTATCTGTTATCACTGTGTATCAATAAAATTTGAAATGTGAAAGTATTTGATAATCCAAGATGGTGACTGCAAGTGTTTATAATTACCCAAGATGGCGATTTGTGAGTGTTATAATGAAACTCGCTGAGTGCTAAGTGGAATCAGGTATCAATTTAATATGAGCGTTATAGCGAAATAGCACTAAGCGAAACAGCAATAAGCAGGGGTTGCCTGTATTAAGGTCAAATGCACCCACTAACTTTGGGTACCTACTCTGAGACTCTGAAGACCCAATTCTGGGAGAATATGGCATTATGGGGCATCTAAATGTTCAAAGCATGGTTTTCAGGGAATCAGACCAAGGGATCTCAAGTCAGGCCCCCCCACAACATGAGGAACATACAAAGAAGGACTATTTAGGAAAAGTTTAAGTGACTTGCCTAACTTCACATGGGAACTCTTTCATGTATGCAGAGAAAGAATCACCTGCTAGAGATGCCATAACCAGGGGCCAATCCATTGCTTCATACACTACACAATTTACTGCCACTGGGAGATCTTTCATGTTGGGCCTGTGGATATGGACATGCTGATACCACAATAGAAATATTTCCTGGTACTTGCCCCTTCTTCAGGCAGTGGGCAACCTTGGGGCAATCTCCATAGAGTGTGCCTTAGCTGTAGCTTCTTCAGCTTTCACTCCACTTACTGACTCACACATATGGGCAGAGTTCCTCCGGCCTATTTGCTGTCCACATGGACTCCATTGTTATCATCTCAGAGATGCCTTCTAGATCCTTCACTTTTGATCCTATGGCCACACTCCCATGCCATTTTTAAATATTTTGTCTCCTCCAGTAATGTGGAGCTTGGTTATATAGCTCAGCCACCTCACTTTAAAGTGAGTGGGTTTTAGGGCTAGATAGTAGAGCTATGAACAATTTTGCTGGCTGTTTCATTTCAATGATGTTTTGACTCATTTCGAGCTCAAAACAGAAAAACTGAAACAAAACAAAGGGCTTTGAAACAGTCTCAAAGCAAAACGAGGCCAGTAAAATGTTTCAAAAGTTTTGAAATGTTTCGAATTTCAAAGCAGCCAGCCAGATAGTGGGAGACAGGAGAGAGCCAGGACTGCAGCCCCATATGGCTCAGCCCAGCAGGGAGCGCAGCCACAGCTCCCCCTGCCTCCTGCTGCTGGGCTGTGCTCCAAGGGGCTGGCAGAGCCGACTGGAGTGCAGAGCCAGGTCTGCCCGCCTCCCACCGCCGGGCTGTGGTCCGATCAGCTCCACCAGCTGCATGGAGCTCAGCCCAGTGGCAGAAAGCAGGCAGTGCCAGTGCTTCCTCCCGCCTGGCTGAGTTTCCCAGCGCTGCGAGGGGCTGGGAACTCAGCCTGGCTGGAGGCGGTGCTTCCCCCAGCTGGGCTCGGTTCCCCAGCACTGGGTCCCAGGCGGCAGGAGCAGTGACCTGTGATCCAGGAGGCAGATTGTGGGCCTACCCACACCCCTGGAAGGGCTGCAGGGGGTCTGCCAGACTCCTTCTGGGGATGCAGGTCCCCGATCTGCTTCTCCTGCTCCCTGGCTCCTACTTGTCAGCAGCCTGAGGTGCAGTTTCCTAGAAACCCCTGCACTAATCTCCTTGAAACTTGGCAGACTCCATGTCCTCAGAAGCAGCTACCATCCCTGCAAGTTTCATCAGAATCAGGCAAGAAATGACAAAGTTATAGGCTGTTTTGTGCTTCCCCATTATAGCCTATGGGCGAAACCTCAAAACAGTGTCAAAACAGCAAAACTGTTTCGACAAAACTGAATGGAACCGTGATTTCAAAATGAAAGAAAAAACTCAAAACAAAGCACTGTTCCATTGAAATGTCAAAATGGAAGTCAAAGCAGAATGCTGCTGTTTCGCACAGCCCTACATAGGTACAGGCCCACAGTTCTTCAATATGTGCCTTCTTACTTCTACAGGAAAAGAAGCAGATTTCCAATACACAATGTCCCTCATTACACAGCACTGATTCATTCCTAGAACAGGGCTATCCTGCACCTGAAATTAGTTTGGGACACATCAGTGTGCTGGCAACAGTGCTGGCAGTCCCTCAATAAGAAGATGAAAGTCTTTCAGTAAATAGGGAAGTCACTGGTGAGTCCATTGATGACTGAGGCCAATCCGAGATCCTCATGTTTGACTGCAAAGATGCCTGAACATGTCTTCTTTTCAGCTTCCTCTGTGCAAAAATGAAGCTTATTTTCTAACTAATTATTTTCAGCTTCTCCTACAACTATTGTGAAGTATTCCTTCTTCATCTTCCTGCTCTGCTGTTGATGACTTTTAAATAGCATGTGACCATATCATTAAACACTTGTCATCATGTGTATGCAAGGCAACCTTAATTCTGGTCTTTCTTCACTTTTTATTATTTGATTTTTCAACCTTAATAATGTTCTCTTGACAGTTTCTTGGACATGAGCTCTTAAGTTTTTGAAAAAACAACTGAGAAAAAGAGAAATTTTAACAGGCAGCATGATATTGACACCTACGTGGGTCATCCCTTGGGCTACAACCTTTAGATTCATCACACTAAACTGTCACTTGAGCTTAATGAGGACAGTAGGGTGTTATTCTGCAAGTTGACCAGCACTAGTATGGAATTACAAATTCTGCCAGTGTTTCACAGACTCTGGAAACTTGGGTTCCATTCCAGGCTCTGGGGCTTTGAGGAGTGGGGCCCAGACTCTTCTTCACATTTCCCACTAGCACAACCTCTCTGTCCCTTCTGACTTGGCCTGGTCCTTTTGCCACCATTTGATCCTTGTCCTCAGTTTTTTATCTTCATCTACCTAGACACAGTTGCCAATTGTCTGTGTTCTCAGCCCAGTCTCATTCTCTCTATCCAGCCAGTACTGGTCCTCCTCCTTTAGATTTTGTGCCTCATTACCAGTCTTCTTGCCCAGTTGTTTTCAGTTCCTCACTCTTGGCTCCTTTTCTGAACATCATGGGCACGTCCACACAAGCGCACACGGGCTTCTTGCCCCGCCTCAAACCCCTTTGAGATGGGGCAACAGGCACATGCGGGAACAAAAAAATGTTTCCCCCACTGCAAACTTGCAGTGCAGGGAGAAAATTAGACCCCTGGATATCCAGGGGTCTAAAAAAAGCGAAGTTTAAAAAAGCGGCACAGGGCACGGTCCCCAACTGTGCCCTGAGGCAACCGAAGGCTGGGTCCTCCACAGAGATGCTCGGGCTGCTAGAGTGTCTCTATGGTTACCCCTTGCCCTGGTGCTGAAACACGTGGCCGGCCAGGGCTCCGGTGGCACCAGGGCTCTGGTGCTGGTGAGTAAGGGGCCGGGGGGGCTGGAGGAGAGGGAAAGGGACTGTGGAGGGCCCTGATGCCCCCCCTCACTCCCCCAGACCCCCCTCTC
>NW_005842551.1:843334-846420 GCF_000455745.1 Alligator sinensis
ACTGGCAGGGGATGGGGCCAGGAGGCAGCAGTTGGGGGGCATGTGGGCCTTGCAGGGGGGGGAGTAGCCCCTGCAGGGGCCATTTGGCCCCCGTTGGGGGGCCGTACCCCTTGTGCGAGGGATGAACCGCCTGTTGGGGGGCCATACCCCTTGTGAGAGTGCTGAACCCTCTGTTGGGGGTCTGAACCTTTTGTGTGGGGGATGAACCCCCTTTTGGGGGGCTGAATCCCCTGTTGGGGGGGTGTAGCCCTTGGGTGGGGGCTGAATCCTGTTGGGGGGCTGAACCCCTTGTGTGGGGACTGAACCCCTTGTGTAGGGGCCGTAGCTGAGCCCCCGTGTTGGGGGGCGGTAGCCCTTGTGTGGGGAACCAACCCCTTGTATGGGGGCCATCGCCGTGTGGGAGGGCAGCAAAATACGTATTCACGAATTCATGAAACCTGTATTTAGAGTTCACTTTATTGTTATGGTAAGAGACTTGCTTTAACACTGTAGATATATCAATAAAACATTGCCCAACTGATCGCTGTTTCTCTGTCACACTCTCTCTCTCTCTCTCTCTCTCTGTTTATAGTGGTCTTTTGTTTTAATTGTGAAGGAACATGGATTTGGGGGTATATTACAGAGTGACTTGGGGATTTTTTTATCAGGGATTTTTCAGTTTTTCAATAGGGAACACCAGAATTCCTGCTAGGGAGGCCAGTGGCAGGACCCTGCCTGCTCGGAGTTGGCACCTTGGACCCATCTGGCTGTGGCTGACCTCCTGGCCAAATGGGGCCAGGAGAACATGCTTTGACAGTTCAAAGCAGGCCACCACACCCAGACCAACTTCCAGGTGATAGCTCCTGACATCTTCCAGTAGTGCCGCACAAAGGACAACCCTGCAACCGCAGTCCACTGGCAGCTGGCCCAGAGGGGCAGATGCCTCTACTGGCTCTGCAGACCCCATCCGAGTCTGGTAGGTGTGCAGTATGTCACAGCCAGGCAGCAGTTCCCACTGCCAGACTTCTGACGTGGGTAAAGGGTGCAAGGAACATTCAGGGCTGCTTCAGCAGTCCAGCTGGCACAAGGGGTAGTGTCCCCAGGTACCAATTGGCTGGGCCCCAGAAGCTCCTGAGAGCTAGTAGCCTTGAGCTACTTGCCAGGGCAGCTTTATATACTGCTGTGGACAGCACAGGTGCTGGCCCCAGGCTGTAGTTCCCCCTGGCTGAAGATCTTGGAGGAGCCAGGCAGGGTTATTTTGCCCCTAGTGGCACAATTTGCTCCACAACAAAGTGCATGTCTGAGCATGTGAACTGGGGCAAAAAGCCCCAGCTCAAATTTGCACCGCTTCTATTGAGCTGCTGCAAGCGCACGTGCTTGCATGTGTGGATGCACCCCATTAGTTTACACCCCACTTTCCTAACTGGCCAATCTCAGTACTCTATCCTATTTTTAGCACTCCCAATCTTTCTTCCTTGGTGACATTCTTAGCGTCTCCTCCACAAATCCCTTATCTCAGTTTCTTTGTCCAGCTGGTTCCAGTTCTTCACATTTGCAGTGGTTCCTTGCCTGATCTGTTGCCCTACGTCAGCTCAACTCCCCTGCTGCTCAGTCTGAACATCCTTGTCCAGTGAGTCTCAGTCTTCACCACAGCTATCAGTCTTACTCTGCCCATCACATACCCGTTCTACATGGGCTTATTGTCACAGTCTCCTTAACTAGCAAAACCAAGTCTCATATTCAGAAAGTCTGAGTCTCCTTTCCAATCCAGTTTCAGTCCTGGTTTCCTTTTCCCCTCTAGCTACCTCTCTTGGACCCCTACAGATATACTATTTGTCTTCTTTGCCTTTGGACAATGCAGCTTCCTCCTCCATACTTCCTGATCCCAACAGAAGGGCAAAGGAAGGACAGTCTCCCTATTCTTATTTCTGATACAGTTCATACTGGAAGTACCATAGGGAAAATCTTGCTTACCCCTAGGCTAGAGCATGTGTGGCGAGGATGGAACCTTCTGGGAATTTAAATGAAAGGCCAGCAGGGCTCTGCTGAGCATATACAAACTGCTATTTTTCAGAGGCTTATATATTTGAGTGGATTTTTCATGGGAACAGCAAAAGACACACCCCTAACAACAACTCCTCCCATGCACCCTGTGTCAATGTTATAACCTCACTCTATAGAATGGGAGCTGTAGAGTTTTTTAGAGAAGAAAAAGTTTGCCAGAAATTTTTAACGCAGGCAAAACAATTTATTTTTCTCTGGCCTCGGTTTTGGAAATGGCCAAACTGATTTTTTCCAAAAAATATCTGCCTGAGGCAGGCACCTGCTATGGAAAATTTCAGACCAAACTATTACAGTTTGACAAAACTATAAGTGGTCAAAAATGAGCTCTTATAATGGGAAGTGGTGGGAAAAGTTTAATAATTAGCTCCACTATCAGCCATGCCTGTAATGTATATGCACATACATCACAGTTGGAACTCTTCTTACTAGTCATAGCAAAGGTTGCAAAACAATCCCTATAATAATTCTTTGCATTTGGTTCTTCATAACCTTGTAAAGCATTTCACTTTTTTGCCAACATCTTCCATACTTGGTATCTGAACAAAGGTGAATTTTTGGAACAACTAAGCAAAAAACCCCAACAAACCCTAAACAAAACAAACACAACCGTTGAGCTATTTCTGAATTATGTGAGAGCAAGAAACTTGTTGAACATTTTGCCCATTGTAAGAAAATTGTTTGCAGGTTTATTTCCAGGGCAATTACTCAAATATGGCTAAACAATGAAACATGAAACTTGGCATTTAAATAGCCTGTGAGGAAAAGTAAGTGCCTGGATAAACTGTTAAAAAATAGCTAAGTTGCCACATAGCAAAGAAGTGGATGGTCCCTTCCAGCAGTGGAAGCTGCAGGAGAAAGCTGTGGATAGTCTATGACTCGGACTATGACATAGACTGTGCTGATCCATGTGTGTGTTACCTCCTATACCAACAGCAGTGATTATGCAGCAGCACATCTGGGTTAATTAGCTGCATGGACGGCACAGTCAGTGAGCTCACCCACCATCATAGGTAACCGGTTGGGGGGGGGGCCCCCCCCCCCCC
>NW_005842551.1:846430-851280 GCF_000455745.1 Alligator sinensis
CTTTTGTGGGCAGTCACTGCTTGCTCCCCTGCCACTGCTGCTACTACCCACAAACTGTGCCCCCCAGTTTCAGGAGGCACCAGTCACCCATACCCACCATGCTATGCAAAGGCAGGTACACTGCTTCTGGTGATGGAAGTAGCACTTTTATGGAGCAGCAAGGCTTGTTTCAGCACAGTTGTGTTAGGTTGGGTCAGTGAGAGCTCCAGATGCCTTCTGAGGTTGAGGGAAGGTACTGCAAAAATGCCTCGGTGGAACTCCTTCTCATTTGTGTGGTGGAGGGCACAGTTTATCTCTTCACTTCAGTATACTGAGCCTGAACTGGAATAATCCTGTGTCAGTCAGACATGTTGATCCAGTTCCCACTGTTTAACAACCTATAGGAACGCCAGCTCAGAAATGGGATGTAGTCTGCTTTCACAAGCTAGAGACTGAAGTGTAACATCAGTACATACCCACAGTGTCCAGGCAGTGTGTTACCCAATGAGACTCTGGGTTAGGTCAGCAGCAACTTCTGCTCAAGGAGCAAGGGAAGGCTGCTACAAGACCCTTTTAAAGGCAGCAGCAAAACTATTACCTCTTATTGTAAATAGCCATATATAATTTCTATATGTAATCAAGAGTTGTTCTATATTACAAGCCTCTAGACCGGGGCAGGCAAAATATGGTCTGTGGGCTGGATCTGGCCTGACAGGCCATTCTACCTGGCCCATCGGGCCCCTCCAAAAAACAATTATAACCAGCTCACAGCTGCCTCTCTGAAAGCCGGTAGGAGGTGGGCCTTCAGAGGCTGTGTACCATTGGACTGGGTGGGCTCTGTGCCTCCACCTCATGTGGAGGCAGGGAGCGTGATCACATGTGATTGGACAGCTGGTGAGTGGACAGGGGAGCTTCTGCCTGGAGGGGGTGGGATGGGAGTGGGCTTTTCCATCATGGTGTACAGCCCTTACTTCAGGCGGCAGGCCTTTGGCGTGCTCTTGGCCTGTGGCAAGCAGAGCCTCCCAGCAGCATATAGTTCCAGCTGAATCCCAGAAGCTGCATGTTGTGGCATGGAGCCCACCTGGCCTGGCCGACTGGCATGTGCCTTCAACCAGGACAGGGCTGGCTCCATGCCAGCACAGGGGGCTCCTGGCACTGCAGGTGGGAGCCGCATGCCACAGGACCAGGTTGGGCTGGCTTAGGCTTGCCAACCCTCCCAGATTGGCCAGGAGTCTACCAGAATCAGCATCATTTCCCAGTGACTATTGAAATCAATCTGGGAAACTAATATTGTGAACAGGTTGAACCGTACAATTAATGACATTATGTTATGTTGGGAAAAACATCTCTTGGAATAGCTGAAATAATTGTCTACTCTTGACACATGACACTTATGTTATCTACAAGATAGATCCTTGGTCTCAAGTAAATGTAATGACAGGGTGCATCTACAGGTTCAATTAAAGTGCCTGAATTTTCTGCGCAGAAAATTCAGGTACATTAAAGCTCTCCCCGGTGCACATCTACATGTGTGTCCCTGTCAGGAGAAAACTGAGCCTGAAAGGAGCAATCCAGTACAGGACTGCTCCTGCCCTGCTCTGCCCCCGACCCCGCAGCAGCCAGAAGGAGCTCCAGGGTTCACTGGGTGCCAGTCCTAGGTTCAGGCAATACTGAACGTGCCAAAACCTAAAAATAAAAAAGGAATTCAAAGATTGCTAGGAACGTTGAATGATGTCAGCAAGTTTATTCCCAAATACACAGCCTGCACAACTCACGTAAGGTATCTTCTCTACTGACACAGGAAATGGTCCTGGATGCCAAAGCATGAAGGTGAATTTAACGCATATTGACATCAGCACAAGTGCCACAATTTTTTGACCCATTAAAATGGTTCATACTCTCCACAGATGCTTCAAAAGATGGATTGGGAGTAGTAATATTACCCGGTGTTTACAGACGTGCTTCGGGAGGTGGGGGAAGAAGGGGTGCGCTGCAGAACTTCTCTACAACAGGCATATAAAAAGCTCCTGGAGCCTTTCTAATTAAAACGCCCAGAGTGTCACGTGTATCACCATCTCCATGGTGAAGAATGGTGGCAGGGTGCTTTAAACTAAAGCTCATTAGATGAGCTTTAGTTCAAAGCACCTGGCTGCCATTTTTCAGTGTGGAGATGCTGATACATGGATGCAGGAGTCTGCTGGAGCATGGTAATAACAGCACATTGGAGCAGCCTCCCTGCCTGTGTATAGGAGGCCACAGTGACATGGAACTGATTGGTTGCAAGTCTCATTGGTCAAAATTCTTTTACTGTACAGTCAGAGATTCACTGCAGAAACAGATCACAAACCATTAATTGCAGAGACTGGTGAAAGATGAAACATTGCAAGCAATGGTACAAGCAATAAAGGAGGAGGAAAAAAGTCACCATTTCCCATCAGCATGTTCTCAAAATAAAAATGAATTCTTGGTGATCTCAGCTGTAACCATGAAGAGCACACCGGTTGCAATTTCTGCCTGCAGTGATGAGAGAGAACATTTTGGAACATATACATGAAGGGCATCTGTGCCTGATAAAATAAAAAAAAACAAAGCCAGAGATTTTTTTTTTGGCCCGGGATAAATAGTGACATTGAAGACAGAGTGTGAGAAACATGTCAGAAATACAGAGATTTCCAGCAAAAGAACCAATGTTACCCAATGAGCAACTTGTTATTCCATAGGACAAGGTAGGAATTGACCTGTTCAGTTAGGGAAGACATAAGCAACTGATTGTAATGGACTACTAGACTAATTTCCCAGAAGTAGTGACATTTGAAAAATAGCAGTGACAATAGTTGTCAGGCATATTAAATCTATATTTGCACACTATGGAATTCCAAGAACTGTAATTGCTGACCATGAATGACAGATCAAGAACAGGGAATTTTGAGACTTCACTCAATTGTATGACTTCCGTCATGAGACATCCAGTTCCAAATACCTTCAAGGCAATGAATTGGCAGAACGTGGAGCATGCATTATGAAAAAATTGTTTAGAAATGCAAAGGAGGAAGAAAATCCTTACTTGGTACTACTAAACTACAGAGTTTCACTACTGCAATGTGGAAAGTCACCTGCACAACTTCTCTACAACAGGCATATAAAAACTTGACTCTGACGTAAGTCAGAAGTGAAGGGTGACAAAGAAGTCAATGATAGTGCAGGAATGACTGGCAAAGTACAATCGGATGCATAATTACAACAGAGGAGCAAAGCCACTTCCACAGTTAAAAAACAAAGATTCTGTGCCTGTTTGGCAAGATGGACACTGGCCAGTTAAAACTGCTGTAGTCAAAGAGTCACCTCATTCTTACTTAGTGACAGCAAATGAAGGAAAAAATTTAAAAAGAAATCAAAGACATCTTTCCAAAACACCTAACGATAAGGATGATGTGAGTGATATAGGAACAGAGACACTAGGTAAATCTAATTTACAAATTGACCCAGAATGTGACCAGGAGATTAAACAATTAAATGCAGATAAGAATATAGATAAAAAGGGGCTGCAATGCAGTGCAGCTGGAAAATTGCTGAAACGGCCAAAAAGATTGATGGAGACATACCAGTTTGAGTCTGTAATAGTTGTTATCTTAATGTTATTAGTCTAGTTATAAAAAGGGGAATGTGTGACACAGAGCAAGTTGTTCTGGATGCACAGAGTATCCAGGAAGCGTGTTATCTCATGAGGCTCTGGGTGAGGTCATCAGGGACTTTTAGGTCAGGGAACAGAGGCAGGCAGCCACAAGACCTTTGCAAGAGCAGCAGCAAAAGTGTTACCTCTCCCTGAAAATAACTGTATGTTCTGTACGCTCTGTATGTAACTGTGACAGGGTATTTGGGGTGCCTGTCACTAATGCCAGAAAAGCAGCCTGCAGGTGGTAAGAGGGGCCAATTAGGAAGTCACCTGACCAGAAGAGGCTGGGCTTGAGCCATATAAACCCAGGACCTGAGCTGGTTAGGCAGTCTACCCCTGAATGCCACTGTGAGAGGAACTCATGCAAGCAGGTCTCCTGATCACCGCTGGGGTAAGCAGCACTGAGCCCAAGACCAGACCAGCAAGAGTTAAACCTGCGAATGGAAGTGGGTGAGCCCATGGTCTGGAGAGGGGTGGCAGAAAGTGGAGGGCCAGAATGCTAAGGAGGCGGTAGTCATGGGGGACCTAAACTACCCAGACATCTGCTGGGAGACGCAGACAGCAAAGTTCCACCGTTCACGCAGGTTCCTATCCTGTGTGCAGGACCTCCACCTGATGCAGGAGGTACACGGTCCGACTAGGGGGAATGCCTTACTGGATCTGGTATTGGCAACAGGGGATGATACGGTAGGGGACCTACAGATTGGTGGCCATCTGGGGGACAGTGACCACCTAATAATAGAATTCTTCATAAGGCGTCGAGTGGGTAAGGTAACTAGTAGGGTGAAAGTGCTAGACTTTAGGAAAGCTGATTTCAATGAACTCAGGTGATTAGAAAACTCCTACAGAGTAGGAGTTTTGAAGTGATGGGAGCCCAAGAAGGGTGGCTGTGCCTTAAGGAAATGATCCTTCGGGCACAAAGGGAGACGATCCTGATGCGAGGAAAAAGAGGGAAAGGGGCCAGGAGGCTTCCTTGGCTGACCAGAGAAATCCAGGGCAGCCTACGAGCCAAAGGGGGAGCACATAAAAAGTGGAAACAGGGAGAGATCACCAAAGAGGAGAATACCTCCTCTGCTCGCACTTGTAGGGAGGCAGTTAAACAGGCCAAAGCCACCATGGAGCTGAGGATGGCATCCCAAGTAAAGGACAACAAGAAATTGTTCTTTAGATATATAGGGAGTAAAAGGAAGGCCCAGGG
>NW_005842551.1:852684-867236 GCF_000455745.1 Alligator sinensis
TTTCCTGCCTATGCAGGGGGTCGGACTCGATGATCTATTGAGGTCCCTTCCGACCCTAACATCTATGAATCTATGAATGCCCGAAGCCCAGCTAGCAAAGCGAGCAGTGGCTGATAGGGGTGAAGCAGGGCTTGGGATAAATAGGCCAGGGGCCAGGGCCCAGCACTCAAGAGGAGCTGGCCAGGCCTTAGAACAGATAGACCTGGGAGCAGAGGAGAGAGAGAGAAACAGAGCTTGAGCCTAGGAAGGACTAGGTACTTGGGGGAAAATGTCCAGTGCCTGGGGGATTGGTGTGGGGAAAGCAGGGAGATCAGGAGGGTCCAGTGCCTAGAGAGGACTAGTGTGCATTGAGAGAGGCTCTAGTGCCTGGGGCCTGCCAGGGGGCAGAAAGTGGGGCCAAAGGGCCCAAACCCATAGAAAGGGCAATGTGTCAGCAGGGCTAGAGAGCCCAGAGGTCTGAAGTCAAGGAGGTGCAAGAACTGGAGCTGGAAGCCTATAGTCCAGGAGGGGTGTATGTTAGCAGAGTATCTGCAAGGAATGGGAATGAGTATTGGGCAGGATGGAACCCATGAAACTAGCCCTAAAAGGCAATGACCATGAGCACCTGCAGTCATAAGAGTAAGACCAGGTTTGGGAAGCCCTGAAGCAGTCTCCCTTTCCTCAGAAATTAGTATAATCGAAGCATGCAGGTGAGTAAAGGGGAGAGGGCCCCAAGGGAAGCCAGACTGGGAAGGGTTGAGTGGCCACCAGGGGGCATTGTGACCACCCTTGGGAAAGATGCTTGCTACAGTAATAAAGAGTTGTTCCAAATTACAAGCTGCCAGATACTACATTTACCTTTTGTTTTTAATTTCATTTTTTAACCTTTATAATAAAAAGGAGTCTATTCCATACTTCCCCCTAGACCCACAGACCCATTTGTCTGACATCAGCTACCACCAGCCACTTCCACTTCCTAATTTATACCTCTGTCAAATCTTGTAAAGCCAAAGTCCACAATGTTCCTTTTCAATGGGATCCTGCATTTGCTACTAGTTCTGAGAGAGCCTGAAATACTCTACATGACCTTAGAGCGATGACACTTTTACATATAGAGAAGCTACTTCAGTTCATTTCTCTAGGCATTTTACTTTCATTAGCTTTAGTTTTTCTTTTGTTGTGAGCCTTGTACTCATGGCAACTAATGAAACTCATGTTATGGATGGAAGGTTACATGAAACAGTTCTAATAAAAGAAAATACTCCTAAAAGGGATTGCCTGAAAGAGGTGTGGCATAAAGAAAGTCATGATGATGTGGTACAACAAATTAATTTGCACCAGTTTAGACTGACCCACAGGGCAGGTACAGACATTACATTTTTACCAGTATAAGTGAACGGAAAGCAGTCTATACCTGTAACAGAATAGAAGCTCGGCACACAAACTGATTTAAAAGTGGCAGAACCCAGGCTAAGATATACCCTCCCCACCAAAGGGTGAATGTGTGCTCTGTTCGCTACCAAGCTAAACTATACTGCTTATAGAAAATCACATAACTTAGATCAATTCCGTCTCAGGCTTTTTGAATGTCTGTACCTAGCTATACTGCCAAAACATGTGGATACATACAATGCATGGAACAGCTGTTGTTGCTGTATAAGGGCATGTGGGAAACTACAGAGACCAAAACTCATCCTCCACTTTGGCAGGTGGTGTCCTGGACTGCAGGAAGCTGAATAAATTGTGACAAACTGCAGTTGACAGCAGGTTCTCATCACTACTATGAAACATTGACATGAAAATTTAGTTGTTAAATTTAAGCTCTGTGCCTTAGAAAGAGATTCATGTCTTTGCATATATATACATGCACAACATATACAAATCCATATATACCTTTACATACAAACAATAGAAATGCACTTGGCATGTGGATATTTAAAACTGAGTATCCTTGATAAGCAAAACATATCCAGCTCTGTAATATATTTTAAATAATGTTCAGTAGTCCAGGACTTCTTTGTCCAGGCACATCATTACTGTAGTTTAGGAGGGATTCAGGCTAACCTTGAGCAGTAAGTGGAAGAAATGTTTATGTTGGCTCTTAAATATGAAATTTAGCTCATTCAGCATTCAGGAGTGTTGGCAGGAGAAATAGCATGGGAAAGGATTTAGTGAATTATTCTTGTAATTTCTAAGTGTCTGTACTACCTGACAAAATGAAAACTAATATGGATTTTCCTTGTACCTATGTGAACTTAGAGCAAAAACACAAAATCTAAACAAAACTAAAAGTTCAAAAGCAATCAGATGAAAACTCACGACCCAAACACTAAAAAAACTGTAGCTTTAAAATGCAAGTTTAGTAAGGTATATGACAAAAAGCAAATATAACCACTTGCTTTTGCCTTATGGAATATACTGTAAAAGAGCACTGACTGCCTGTGGATCTAGCAACACGACTGCTTAGTTCCAACTAGCTTGTTAAGTAACAGTGTTACAGATGTGAGTAAAGCAACCAATTATATTGCTGATCCACCACTACATACATTTTGTATTAATGTAAATGCTTTCTTCCAAAAGATCTTATTGTGTTTCAACCTCCTTGTAAGCTAGGTTGCCATTTTTCTTTCGAATTTACATAGAGGTGGCTGAAGAACAAAGATGATGAGATGGCTCTCCTGAGGTGTCACTGCCAGGGGAAGATGCCTGGAGATCTGAATCTGAGCTCCGTACAGCAGTCAAAAGACCCTCTCTGCTGTTGACCTCTGATGCTGTTGCTCCCTTGGTCTATTCCTCCCATTTTCACTCTCAGCCCAATACCTCCCTTGTTTTTTATTCCACCCCCTCTGTATCATCCCCGCCCACGGTTACATCCTAGCCCTTTCTCCCCCTCCCTTTCCACTGGTTCTCTCTGTTCTTGTCCAGCCTTCTCTTTTCCACATCATTCTTCAGGCCTTTCCTTCCCCAAAGTAGGCTGTAGCTCCTCTGATTCTACCCCTCTTATACAATGGCCAGATCTCATAGGAACACATGAGCACAAGTCTGGAAGGTGCCTCTTGGGTTAATGGGGCCAATCCCCTGGGATCACATGTAGCAATGATCCAAAGAGTTCTAAAAATCACCCGTTCCAATGTCTCACACACCACAGTCACAAAGCATGTTTTGAAAACAAACCAACAACATCTTTGATGTGCCACAGTTAAAAAGTAGGCATGCCACCGTAACAGCAGAGAAGTATGATTGATATATGCTCAGAAGATCCTAAGAAGAGGATCCTGCCCCATGCTAAAAAGGAAGACAACCCTCCACTCCCTCCACAATGCTTGCTCATCTGACCCAAGGGAAAATGCCTTTCTGCCATCAAATCTGATGATCAATTTGACGCTGAGTGGAAAAGCAAAACCCTCTATAGCCAGATGGAAAGGAGGCTTCTATGTACATCCTGGCATCTGCATTTGCTTTTCCTCAGGATTAGCAGTCCTTGCCTCATGGTAATACAACAAGCAACCACGCAGGGAACTCAAGGTCAGCTGTTGAACTCTTTCCTAGAAAGGCCTGAAGCATTACAGGCTGATCCCAAGAGCAGGCTCTTTGACCTCATGGGAGCTACAGATCAAAATTCTGCCACCAAACTGAAGGAAAGCTGGAGTGAATTCCTTTCCATCTCTGGATACATTTTAATCATCTCTGGCAAAGAAGCTACATTTTTAGGTTCATAAAGAGACAAGAAGATTTTTGAAAAGGAAAGGCCATCGAGGTCCTGTACTGAGTGTAAGTTTTTAAAAATATTTTTAAAGGGACTATAGCCCATCACATGCACATGTGTACACATGCAACTTATCAGATTACACAGAGAGCACTGTGCTTCACTAAATTATATGGTTTCAGGCATAAAGGCAAAACAAATTACAGCAAATAGCCATATAACACCAGGATATTTACTAAATGGTACTGCTTCATTCCTAAAGTATGAAGAATTTCCAAGGGAAAACTTATTACATTTTCCGGTCTCTTATACCCCTTTTATCACACAGGGTTGACAGCAAGGTAGAGGATACTTTGTTTGTGGAACATCCTTATTAAAATAGGTGCTGTACTCTACTGCGCAGGTGAGCTGTGGAAGCAGCAAGCAATAGCTTGGGTAGCAGGAAGTGAAAACAAACATGCTTTGCATTCATCCCTTTACCCGACTCAATTAGCAGTGCTGAAGGATCCTTATAGGAGCCAAGACCAATCCTTTTTTTGGCCAGAAGGGGTGGTTTGCATACTTCCAAGATCAGTGAGGGTAAAGTCAAAGGGAATAGAAGGGGCACTTGGCATCCTGAGAGTGATACAAAGAAGTACCTTCAGGGGAAGAAAAAAAAAGTCAGGCCTTTAAAAGAAGTTTACCAAGTGTATTTGGTCTGTGAAAGGTACACAGAGAAGTAATGTCAACAAAACAGTGGAACTCTTTTGCAAATGGAAAATTAAGCTAATATTTCATAGATTTCATAGATTTCATAGACATCAGGGCTGGAAGGGACCTTGGAAGATCATCGAGTCCAGCCCCCCGCCCAAAGGGCAGGAAGTCAGCTGGGGTCATAGGATCCCAGCAAGATAAGCATCCAGTTTCATCTTGAAGGTGTTCAATGAAGGCGCTTGAACCACCTCCGGTGGCAGGCTGTTCCAGACCTTGGGGGCTCAGACAGTAAAGAAGTTCTTCCTTATGTCCAGCCTGAAACGATCTTGAAGTAGTTTGTGACCATTCGACCTCGTCATCCCTTGGGGCGCTCTGGTGAACAAACGTTCCCCCAGATGCTGGTGGTCACCCCTGATAAACTTGTAGGTGGCCATCAGATCACCCCTGAGCCTGTGCTTTTCCAGGCTAAAGAGCCCAGGGCTCTCAGCCTGTCATCGTAGGGTCTGCTTCCCTGACCTCTGATCATGCGCGTGGCTCTTCTCTGGACTCTCTCAAGCTTCTCCACATCCTTTTTGAATTGTGGAGCCCAAAACTGGACACAGTACTCCCACTTCAGATGAAACCACATCCTATTTTCAGGATGATGGAGCTCAGCCATGTTAGACACGTATCTGCCCTAGCTTGCTTTTTTGAGAACAGCACTGTCACCATGGAGCTACAGTGTAGTACAGTGCCTACTGCCTTCCTAGTTTTCTAGTGCTATAGACTGAAGAAAATGGCAGACTGGGATTTTTTAAAGTGTCTAGATGTCTCCTAAACATACATATATCCTTTGGATTTTTCAAAGGGAACTGTGATCATTAATCACATAGATGCTTGTGAAAATCTCCCACCCCCCAACATTAAAGAGTAGTAAAGCAAAACCACAAACTAAGCATGGCTTAGCACTGAAGCAAGCTGTATCTATCTAAATAAACGTCTGTCTTATTCTGATTTATTCTTGACCCCTAGGGCAGAAGTAATAAAGTGTCTCATTGTGTTTTTTTCATGTACAGCTTTTTACTCAAAACAAGAAGCAATTTACCTCACTGAGACAGATTTGGAGCTGCCTGTAATAATGTATTAATATTGTGCATTGACCTACTTGTTATGATCTTTACTGTTTACATATATTGAATTGATAGGAGAGCACGAAATGTACTCAGGAAGGTGGAGGTGGAGACAAACAGTAGAGTCTGGAGAGACAATGTGGGAGCCTTTTGCTTTCATGCTATGCAAAGACCCTGTGATGGGCAGGCCACACAGGTTTTCCCAGGAATTAATCATTCTCTCTGGGGGGAATCAAAGGATACTGAATCTTTTGAAGAGATGCATATAGACCTGAGAGACAGTAAAAGCAGTAAAATCTTACTTGGAATATGTGATTTTGAAAAAAACCCAGCAGCAGGTCTGTCAAGTAAAATGACCTCGTTTTTGCTTTTCAAAGTAGAACCACAATTTAAACGTTTATAAATGAAAGAAAGCGCCCAAAATAAATTAGCTTTTCTTTTTTTCCCAAATAGACAACTTTTGAAGTGGTTATATAATATTTAGCTTGCTGAATTATGACTGTTGCTCTGTTCAAGAATAAATTATTCACATATGCACAATGCATCAGCCAAATTTACATTCTATGAATAAATGTTTGTTTATGCAATTACACACATATCTCAAAATGAAATGAAGCAGGGACAAGTTATGACAGCTATCCCAGGGCCTCTCTTAGTTTGAATTGTTCAATTAGCTACTGTGGGTGCAGAAATATATTCTGAAGGTAGGTGACTTCAGAAGATGCATACTAACATGCCATGGACCAATTTCTATTACTGGTTTTCTAACTCGCTTCTTTTCTGCTTCATCTTCTGGGGACATCTATAATTCCTGTGGACCTACAAACAGGGCACACAGAAGGAACCATCCAACTATGAGCAGAGGATATGGAAAGAAAATCATAATATCCTACCTAGAATGGGGCTTACTGCCTGAACAGTTAATCTACAGAGCAAAGTGTGAGAATGCACAATTTCTAAAACGAACTGACTTTGCATGGAACACCTGACTTACAAATGAAGAACTATTGTCCACAATTTAACTACTACAAGTGAAACCCATTTATCTGCTGCTCAGCTTTCCAAAATCCAAAGCAAAAGTCTGAAACTGAGCAGCTTTTAAATACTCTTAACTTTAAAACTGAACAGGTTTCTTCAAACTTGACTTATTTGCAATTAATGTGCAGCAAGAAACTCTGGCATATTGCACTGGAGTTCACTGCTCCTGGGTGCTGTGTTTGAATGTGTATTCCCAGGACCGCAGCATGTTGAGCCAGGTCAGAGCAGCCCCACCTGGCAGGGAGCCCAAGGGTCAGTCTGCCAATCCAGGACTGCTCCAACCCAGCTCAACATGCTACAGAGGGATGCGCTGGGACTTGAGGATGCTTTAGTGCAGGGCTAGCCAGCAAACAGCCCTTGTACTGAAGAACACTCATGCCCCAGCCAACCCTGGCAGCATCTGCACATGCAGTGCTGCAGAGTAAAAAAGCTCTGCTGTAGGATAGTACTTGCGTTTACAAGTACTAACCTAAGGTGGGGTTACTTAGTTTACTCTGTCCTAATAACACTGCACATGTAGACACCAAAGACATTTACTGTGGAGCTAATTAGGCAACTCCACAGTAAACGCCTCATGTAGACGCTCCTGCTGGAACTAAAGGATAAATCCACATATAAAGACTGCATGCTCTGCAGTGAAATTTGCTACTTCTTGCTTGAGAAATCCTTGTTTGCATTATATTAAATACACCATTAACAAACAACATATAAAAGCTAGACAGTGAAAAACTGAAGTGCAGAATAGCTAACAGACTTATTCATGGTTAATAATCATGAATAAATCTGTTAGCTACTCTGCACTTCTGCAGAGTAGCTAACATAATCTATTGATTATGCAGTAGGGCTGTGTGAAATGGCTGTGTTTCAATTTGGTTTCAGATTCAGTCGTTTTGAAAGACAGTGATTTGTGTTGGTGTTTCAGGTCACTGTCTTGTTTTGCTTTGGCTGAATCTGTTTTGAAGCCCAAACAGGTAGGTCATGGGACCAGGGGCTGCAGGGCCCCAGCGGAGAGCAGGACTGGGCCGTGGGTGGCTCGTTTAAGGCAGGGGGAGGGCCACTGCTCTCCATGCAGGGAAGGAGACCCCCACATGGATCTCTGCTCCACGCAGAGCCAGGTCATGCATCAGGGACCAGCACTGCTCTGCCATGTGACCTGGCTCTGCAGGGAGCACAGATCCACGCCAGGGATCTCTTCTCCACCTCTGCCTGCCCTGTGCTGTCTTGCATCTCAGCTCTCTGTGGTGCTACATTGCACGGCAGAGACCAGCACTGCCACATGACCTGACTCCACAGGGAGGAGAGATCCACTCCAGGGTCTCTTTGCCACTGCTGCCTGCCCTGTTCAGCCCTGGATCTCTGCTCCGTGTGGAGCCAAGTCATGTGGCAGGGACCAGCACTGGTCTGCCACACGACCTGGCTCTGCAGGGAGCAAAGACCCATGCCAGTGACCTCCTCCCTGCCATTGCCTGTCCCGTACAGCCCCCCAGATCTCTGCTCCCTGTGGAGCCAGGTCGTGCAGCAGGGACCAGCACTGCCCTGCCATGCAACCTGGCTCCGCAGGGAGCAGAGATCCGTGCTGGGGTCTCCTTGCCACTGCTGCCTGACCCGTGTAGCCCCGTATTGCCAGGGCAGTGTGTGGGTGAGCTGGCAGCAGCAGCAAGGAGACCCCCGGTGCAGATCCCTGCTTCTTCTGGAGCTGAGTCACACAGCAGGGCAGCAGCATATAGCTGTTTCCCTGCAAGCCTGGCTCCGAAACTCTGAAATTTTCTGCAACATCTCCAAAACATTTCTGAAACATTTCAGATGCTTTGTTTTGTTTTGGAGATGTTTCTGAGCCTTCTGTTTCAATTCATATTCAGTGTTTCAGGTGCTGAAATGGCCTGAAACTCCTCTGAAATGAAACGGCTGCCAAAATTTCTCACAGCCCTATTATGCAGTATAGTAATGTTAGGACTGAGATTAAAACTCATCTCCCCAAATGACTGTTATTCCTCTAAATTCCAGCAACCCTGGTTCTCTGTTATTTAATATTGTGTCTCATCATTATGCAAAATGTGTGTAATAGGCTACAGACTGGGCAAGGGAGTGGAGAATGTCAGTCTGGTGGCTGTTTACACCTTACACTTATTTTCTACAACTGCAAATGATTACAAGTGAAAAGCAGTTGAGAAGTACACGTTTATCTTCTCCATTAGTATGTGTAGCACATTAGAGGCAGTATGAGAATTCTAGAAACCACAAGCCCTTGCCTTTTTCCCTGTCCAAGGACAGGGACCCATGACATGTTTACTGTGGGGTATTCTTAATTTACTCCAGGTGACAGATGGAACAGACAAGACATACAGTACCATTGTCATTTGCATTCCAGCGTAGCCATTCACTATATGCAAACTGGCTTCCACACCTCCCAGTGGCCAGGCACCGAAATAGCCCCTACTTAAGGCAGCCAGTTTGAGGAAGCTGGTCATTTGTCCATTCCTTTTTACAGAGTAAATTTACTGTGGAGTAAAAATTGGGTAAATCATTCTGCAGTAAATGTGTTTTCTGTCTGCATTTGTAGTTTTCTCCTCTTAGAGATAATCTAGTGGGTACTATATAAGGCAAATGGCTTGAAAACTGGTGCACATTCCAGCTGAGAGAGGCACTATCTTACTCACAAGTCCCTCTAGAATTAACAAGTAAAAGTGCTAACAAGCCAAGTACGGGTTTCATATTAAAATAACAAAATATTATCTTCCCATTTTGCAGGTAAAAAAACCAAGAGACAAACTTTTAAGCCATTTGCCTGGAGGAAATGGGTGCACATAGGACAGTATCTAATTTGGACACTGATTTGTTGTCCACCCTTCAGCAAGTCATTTATGCTCCTTCAAGCTTTAGTTTCTTCAACCGCAAAATGAGGATAAGGACTTGACTGCTAAGGTGCTGTAAAACCTCACTCACTAATATTTGTATGGCATAAAGCAGGGGTTTTCAACCTTTTAAAATAAGTGTACCCCTTTTGACTCAAAGTTTCAGCTCCTGTACCCCCTCATATTTTTTCTTGTTTTTAAGGGGGGGAGGGGGGGGGACAGTTTGAGGTCCCTGCGGTGTGCGAGGGAGTGGGGCTGGGGCAGGTGCTGTACAGCCAGGGTGGGGCATGGAGCCATGAGCAGCTTGTCTGGCATGCGTTGGGGGGGGCAGCTCCTGCCACTGTGTGCATCTCAGGAGAGCATGGGGGGCATGTACTCATGGATCTGCACATGGGGTAGGGCAGGGTAGGCTACACCAGTAGTCAGGGAGGGAGTGGGGCTCGGGCAGCGTCAGGGGCAGAGGCTGCCCAGCCGGGATGGGGTGCAGGACTGAGCCATGTGGGGGGGCAGGGGGGGGAAATGGCTGCTACCACTACACACACCCCTGGGAGGGCCTGGGGGGCATCTGAATGCAGCAGGCTGTAGCCTGCAGCCAGGGTAGCACCACACTTTTTTTGGTGGCAGCTGGGCCATGCTGCATTCGGGGTGGGCAGCAGCAGCACTGGGATGGGGGTTGGAGGGGTAACAGTGCCCCTGGATCTGCATGGAGGGCAGGCTGGGGCCAGAATAGCACCAGGCTTCTCCCGCTGGGGGGTTGGGCTGGGCTACACATGGGGCAGGCAGTGGCGCTGGCGTTGGCAGAGGCGCTATGGGAGGAGCTGAAGTCAATCCAGAATTTGCTGTAGCCCCTCCAACCCCCCTCCCAGTGCTGGCACTGCCCGCCCCAAGCACAGCGTGGCCCAGACCCCATTGGCCGCAGCCCGCCCTGTGCTGCCCTGCCCCATGTGCAGATCCAGGGAGGCACTCCCCCCACCCCCCCAATGCCCTCCTGGGGTGTGTGTAGCAGTGGCACTGGAAAGAGGGCACTGAATGGAGAGAAAGCTCACACATGGCAGCTGCCGCTGCCACCCACTATTGGCTGAAGGCGGCAGCTACAAAACCAATTGGGACAGTGAGCTGGGGTTGGGGCGGGGAGGCACCATGATGTGCTATGTGGGGCCAGTGGCACCTGGCACACCACCTCTTCTCCCCCAGGTAAGATGCGAATGTGTCAGGAGAGATGCTGCTGCTGTGCCCTGGAGCGTGCTCCATCACCACCTGCCTGCCTGCACGTACCCCCAAAGACCTAAGTACCCTTGTGGGTACACGTACCTCCAGCTGACAACTCCTGGAATAAAGCATTATTAAGACTAGTCAGTAGCAGAGGTGGGAAGATAATTCAGGTGTGCTTGTTCATAGCTTTGCAGTCATTCTTTTAGCTAGTGTGGTTTTTAACAAGGCACATTACTGACAGCAGTAATAATCATAGGTTTCTGAAAGTGTTTGTAATGGCATGACAGAGTGTTAAAGTCCTTACACGTTTAGAGTGCATGAAACCACTTCTTAGTACCCTGCAATAATCAAAGAGGTAGGGTAAAGAAAAAAAATCTAAAGCAAACTATACAAAATATATTGAGAAAAAACAGGAAAACAAGGTTATTTTTTTTCTCCTTTGTACCTTGGACTGTCATGTGCACCCTTTTAAAGTCAATGCACAATGTTACTAAAATGGCAGCATTTTCTACCCACTTGACAGTTGTGAATGGTTGCATAAGGTGTAAGACAGTGAAGAACAAAATCTGAACACTGAAACCCCAACACCTTCAAAATGGATTTGACCTTCATAGCTCAAGGAGGTCTATGAACAAGGCAAGCTGGAACAAATCTTTTAAACCAGGGTTGTTGAGCATTCGGACTGTATTCCAGCCTGCAGAGCTCCAAAAAAGGCCAGGAATTATGGGGTGGGGTGAGCAGGAGCATGGGCCACTGCCAAAATCTAAGGAATGGAGCCCCGATAGGGATAGGCTTTGTTGGCAGAGGGTGAGCAATGGCTGCTTTAACCCACTGGCCACTCCCTGATGCTGTTCATCCTGCCACAGCTGCTGCTTAACAGAGGTGGGACTGCTTGTGGCCTCTTAGGATTTCTTACCTGGTTCAGGCAACCAAACTAATTTGATAGCCCTGGATTAAAACTATTATTGAATTATGCACATGTAGACCGTTTTGATGGGAACATGTATGAAATACCTGTGTGTTAATACATCACTGCTACTCAAACACGGCTAGATAAAATGTGCTGGAAATTTGCAGAAAAAATTGTCTTTTGTCTCTAACCCTGAATAGCATATTTCAGTCTTTAAAGAAACAATTTGTGAAAGTAAAGGTGCTCTGAAATGGGAGATACCGAAAGTTGCATTTCAACTGTGACTACCAATACAATCATCACTCTCAGTAGAATAACTCTGAAATCATACCAAGAGTTTATTTAATGCACCACTATGGAATTACCCTTAACAAATTAATGTGGTCACAATTAATCACAGCCTAACATAGACTTTGGATTAGAAGATGTTTACAGTGTTCAAGTTGGACTCTTAAGCTGGGTCAGTTGGTATATAAATGAAATTAATTACTTTTCCGAAGAGAGGAGGGTGAATTGCATTTATAAATCTCTTGTTCTAACAATACTAATGCATAATAAATGTTCTTATTCAAGGATATTAAGTTGCAGTGTTACCAATGAAAGGTCAAACAAAAGCTATGAAGTGCTTTTGAGATCCTGTAAATATTTAGCAGGGTCAGCCCATCTAAGACTTCACAAGCTTGACAGTCTTTCTGTAGAAGTCCATGCATATGAAATGCTTCAGTTCTATTCCAATGGCTGTAGAGCAAGAGCAGCAGTCTCCACAACTGGGAAGATTTTCATTTCGTTTCCCTAGGTCACAAAAAACAACTAATCCATTCCACAAGAAAAGCCTAACAATAAGAACAGTCATACTCAACACTGACAAGAGCCCTTTTCCTCTACAAATCTCACTGGACTCCTATACATGGGCAGGGAGCCAGCTCCGGTGCACTGGAAATCCAGTGTGTTGGAGCAGATAGACTAATTGAGTCTGCTGGAGCATGGAAATGAATGCGCTCCAGTAGACTCTAGCGTCACATGTATCAGTGTCTCGGCACTAAAAATGGCAGCAAGGCACTTTGAACTAAAGCTTTTAAAGCTTGTTCAATGAGCTTTAGTTCAAAGCACCCCACTGCCATTTTTCAGTGTGGGGAGATGCCGATACATGTGATGTTCAGGCACTTTTAATTAGCATGGCTTGCTAATTAAAACACCCACCCATTCCCGGCACTTTCCAGAGCATGTGTAAAAATGCTCAATATGCCTTAAAGGCAGGTAAATGTCACAGCCTCCATTTTACAGGTGAAGCAGTCGAGCCACAGAGAAGGGAATGACTTGTCCAGGGCTGCACAGTGTGTCATTGGCAGAGACTGGAACAGAACTCAGAACTCCTGATTCCCCGACATATATTCAAGCTGCCAGACATGGAAGAAATGATCTGCAAAGTCCTAATAGAACTCAGATATCAGTTGATAACAGGAAAGTGAAAAAGATTCTGCCAGCACCGTGGACTATTTTGAACAAGAATACCCTGGGAAGGAGCGGTAATCAAGAGAATTGCATTAGACACCTTAACTGCTGTGTGTTACCTTGTTCACACTTAGGACTCGAATTGTGTACATAACAAACCAGCAGAAATACACTGCCTTTTGTCAGGAGATGGGGACAGTTACGTTCTCTAATCTTGCAAAAATGTTGCTGGTTCTTTCCGAATCACCAGTAGAGCTGGCTGGAGGACAAACCAGTCTATTCTCACTGTGGCTAGTTTGAAGATTTCAAAATTTGTTTTCATTCTATATTGGAACAGCCACACACAAAAACACCCCCAAAACAACCCTCTCCCCCTAAAAAAACTCTTTTCACAAAAAACGTATTGTTGAAACATCTATTTTCCTTTGGAAACCTTAAGCTTTTTGATTGGGATAGGGTGGGGATGTGCAGCTGCCTAGTGCCTGATGGCTCAGGTTCTGGTCTGGGATATGGGAACTCTTTACTCTTGGTCAAGAGTGAGGCTGATTCAGAGTAGTTCTGCATCTCAGCATATGGACATGCATGCTTTTAGAAATGTTTTAGAAGGGGAACATTAAAAAGGCAACAACTGGTATATTCTAATTGTTATGTGCAGACAGATCAAGAATGATATGTAGCAAGCCTACTCCACCTTTAATTCAGATGAAGCAATAGAACAAGCACAATTAAAATATAATAACTTCTCCCCTTGTGAAATGTTCCTGTTCTGAACCAGCTCCAAATGTTTGTGCCCAACCCCTAAGACAGCTCTAGGTAGGTACTTGAGCTTGAGTCCCCACATTTTAATGACCCTGACTACTCGGTGACAGAGCTTTGGGGAACTCTCTCCCTGCTCTGAAGGAAAAAAATAATTCCCCCCAACCAAAACTTCACTGAAAATAACACACCTCTGAAAACTGTTCCTGCTTTGAAGAGATTTCAACATTTCATTTAATCAAAAATTCATCAACAACTATAACAAAAGGAAGTTGGGTTTTTTTCCACATAGTGTGTAATTGTGTGGAACTCATTGCTACAAGCAGGGGGAGATTAATGCATAGGCTCACAGGACCCATGTCCAGGCAACCCTGCCAATCAGGGGTGCCTTGGGGTGCCAGTGGCAGCATGGCCCATGTGGGCATCCTGGCTGCAGGCATCTGGGGCAAGCAATGAGTGCCTCCTCCCCTCTGGCTGGGCCAGGGCCACAGGCTAGGGGGTGGGTGTGGGGCTCCCTGTGGGTGGTGGCAGCTTCCTGGGGCCATCTACAGCCAGGAGACCCCATACACCTTGCTGTCTGTGGGAAGGCACTGGCTCCAGAGCCAGTGGGACAGGATGGGACAGTCCCACCCTACCAGGGCTAGCATAGGGGTGGGTGGGCAGTTGGGAGCAGCAAAGAACCCATGCCTCCCCCCCCAGGCCAGCCCCAGCTTCAGCTCTGGCCTGCAGTGCTGGGGAACTGCAGCCCCGGTTGTGTGACACCCATCATGTAGAGGGGATGGGCCAGGGCCACCTTCACCTGCATAGGCAATGCATAGAGAGGTATGGGGGGGGGCGGAGGGGCG
>NW_005842551.1:867390-891404 GCF_000455745.1 Alligator sinensis
GGGCTGGCCACTGGAGACACCCCCCCAGTTGCCGGCTGGCTGCTGGGGGACCCCCCAGGTTGTGCCCCACTGGTGCCCCCTCCCAGACTCAGGAGGCACCAGTCGCCCATGTTCACCTCAGTGGTGCTCATGCCCCCTGGCTTGCCCAGGATGCATCAAGTTGGACAGATGGGCCCAGCCATAGCCCTGTGGTGGGGAAAGAGGGAACTTGCCCTCACCTGGTGGGGGGCTTCCAATTTTCTGTTTGCCCAGGGCCCCAGTAAATTTTAATCTGCCACTGGCCACAAGATGTGGTAGAAGATGACAGTTTAGCTACACTCAAAAAAGGATTGGACAAATTCTTGGAGGAAAGGGGAATCAGTAACCATTGAGCATGGAAGTCAGTGAATTATAGCTTCTTAGACCTTAAATGCTGGAGGCTGCAAGTGAGAAGAGAACAATGGGGAAAAATCCCTGGTCATAGGTACTGCACAAGACGGACCTAGTCTGATCCAGTAAATGGCAGTCCTTATGTTCTTATATTCTGATCTGCCTGCATAAGCTTTTTTCCAAAATAGCTGTTCCTGATTAAATTTTTCCTCATTAAACTGTGTGACAATGCTCTAATTCCAGAATTAGAGTACCCACACAGGGAGTAAATCAGGAATAGCTATTGTGTTTTACAAATTCACACTTTACCTTAATCTGAATTAAATTCCCTGTGTAGACAAGCTCTTTATCAGAGGGGAACAATGCCACCTGCTGTACTGACTCAGCCATAGCACTTCCTGCAGAACTCTAGAATTTCCTTAGGTATTTCTTAGCCAGACACTGACCAGACCTACACTGCTGATTTTATGAGAAATGATAAGATCAGACCATAATGGGAGAGGTTGCCAAAATATTTCCAGTGCATATTAGCTCATAACAGTACTAGCATCAGAATGAAAATAAGTTAAATTAATACTTACAGAAGTGCTGAGGCTATTTAGAGTCTCCCAAAAAAGGAGAATAAAGTTTTGTTCTATTTTGCATCCATTTTCTTAAGGGAGATAAATCATGGAGATGCTATCAAAACAAAACATAGAGCTGACTTGGGACTTCTCTTTCCAGTTGCACTCATCATTGTTTCAAGTATCAGTACATTTTCATATGACAGCTTGGACAAGGGAAGGTGCAGGTTTGGGCTGGCATTCCTAATGCCAGTGTCATGAAGACAGAAGAACTAGTAGTTTGAGAAGAAATCTAGGACCTGAATCTAAAAGAGCCATTTGAAACTTCACGGTCAAGAAAAAAGACAAACCCCTTAATGCATATATTACATTAAACAATATATGAAAAAATATATGAATGAACATTTCATATACTCATCAGCTTCCTAAAGCAAAGAGACAAGAGCAAAGTAACCCTTTTCTGAGTTCAAATACACAGCATGAGAGAGAGCTGTGTAAGGGCAAAAGAGCTACCAGCAGTCCTTGAAAGCTGTCTTATATTCTCCATTCAGCCAGCTCAAGTATTCAGGCCAGACTGTCTGTGTCACTAGCCTAATATCCCTCCGTTTAGCATAATGAAGTTATCAACATATTTTATTACCATTTTACAGTTCATGCAACTGTAGCAGCAGCAGGACTTCTTTATTTAAATGTCTTGTGCAGTCATGTCAGCTGAGGGTTTGCACATATTACAAACAACAGGCTTTAAAGAATAAAGCTGTCTGGTTTATGTAACCCCTGAATATTCCTTGTATTTTTGTGCAGGACTTCTGGAAAGAAGAAAAATTCCACTGATGAGACTCACTGGTTTACCAACCTGTCTTTGGACTGCATTGTTTGTTAACAATACCTCCATATATAGATGGAGAAATAATTTAGAGCAGTTTCTTAGATAAACATAGCCTTTGTGATCATGTACACCAGCATATTGTATTAATGTGATTTAACAGAAGCACTGTGCTACGGCTGAGGCTACATGGATTAAAAGTTCATATACAACTTGTAGTCAGGTGGAATAATTAATTCATTGTATTGTGTCCTGATCACCATCTCCTTTATTATCTGGCCTTTCCTCTGAAGTAATTTTGAAAAACTACCAGCATTGTTATAGAGGTAATTAGCTGTTTTAAGGCGCTTGTACATATGACAAAATTGGCCGTTTTTGAGGTTTAATTGCGTCATGCTGTACATGTGTGGGTTTTGGGTTTTTTTATGAATTAAATGAGTTTGCTATGTTGCAAACTAAACCACATCTGCATGTAGTTTAGTTTGCAATGTAGTTATCTGTAATGTGGCAGCCTTTGACAGCTCACCTCCAGCCACAAGAGAGGCGGGCTTGAAGGCAGAAGCCGTGAAGGGCCCGATCCTCTTTTTCTTTTCAATGGAGCCTGCGTCCAAACAAGCATACACATGCAGTTTGCAGCGCCACAGACCCATCTGTGGTGCTGCAAACTGCATGTGCTGCACATGCTAACCCCCATGTGCAGGGGCACATACTGCGACAAAAAGCAGCGGCGCAAATTTGTGCTGCTGCTTTTTTTCCCCGCAGCAACCATACGCCCCTGCTTGTGGGGACATGGATCAGGCCCCAAACATTTGATGTTTCAAGTCTGATCACTTGGATTATTGTTTATTTTAATTCCTTTGGCCTACTCCTATTCCCCAGAATTCAATTTGGTATCGAACTCATAATATGTTAACCTTCTTAAAAAAGGCTATGCAACTTCTTGGGGAAATAAAAGTTTCTTAAAATACAACATAACCGTACAACTCAACCCCTAAGACTGCCAGTAGAATTAAACCCTCCTCAGCGAATTATGGATCAAGACCAGTCAACTAAAATCCTTCCACTGACTCTTTTGTGACATGGGTCAGGCCCGTAACAATTTTTATTAGGAAACAGAAATGTTTTAAGGACAAATCCTGCTGTGGGCAGTTCTTTGAGGAGAAGGAAAAGGAGAAAGATGAAAATTGTATATGCATATTAGGCCTTTGGTCTCTCCTGCGTTTGGGATTTGTTTTCCCTTTTGGATGGCTCTCAGTTGCGCACAGTGATAAAAACCTGGTTTGGGGAATGAGGGGAGAGAAAGAGGGAGAGTGACCGAGAGAGTGAGAAAGAAAGGGAGGGAGAGAAAGAATGCTCAACGAATCCTGATGTCCAGGACACAAGCCCATGTGTGGGAATGGGAATGGTAGGAAGGGGACGGGGAGAATGAAAAATAGTGAGGTAAAATTTGCTGTTTCTTTTAAAGACCTTCCACCCACTGACTTTAGACAGCAGAGTATACACACTTACTGGCTGAGGGAGGCTGACCGTGCCCCTCTCTGCCAAATGACATCCCATGGGGCATGTGGTGCACAGGCTAGCCTGGGAACTAGGCTTCACTCCTAGAACTTTCCTGAGGGCTTGGGAGCATTTCTGTTCTGTTGCTTGTGCCAGGAGTAAATGGATTTCCTCTTCCACTGCCCCTGTACAGCACAGGACAGGATTTTGACTTCACTTTGATTGTGGTTAGACAGTAATCTACTTGTTTGGGGTTTTTTTTAAGTGGGACTGTAGTGTTAAAATAAGTATTAAAACATACAATTTCCCTTACACCTAAAGAACAGAGTCTCACCTGAACCCTGAAAATTTGAAGACTGCATTATTTCTTATAATGTATTTTAAAAGTGAGTTATATTTTAAGGTATAGGAATTAATGGGGAGAGGAATAGTCTACTATAAGAGGAAGAACAGGAATTTCAGTGCTGCTTTACACTTGTATATTGACTTTAAAAAAAAAGGCCCCAGCAAATTCATCACCTTCTGAAGTATCAAACAAATCTACATTTTCTCACTGGAGTGTCAGGTTTGGACAGAGAAGCTTTCTGTGCGTGTGCCCAGTCTCTCTCAATGACAATAACAGCTTGTAACATTCCAGCGACCTTCGTCTCATTTTTTTTGTCCCCTTAACCAAACGTGCCCACCAGATGCACTGCTGATAGCAAAGGACTGAAGAAGGTTGTAAATGGACATATACTAATTCCCAGCAGCTTTTAAGTGTATTAATCGCTGCTGAAATAAGCATACACTATTTGTTTGTAATATAGCAAAATTGGTAAAGAAATTCCAATCACAGAGATTTAGCTCCACACAAGTCTGCACAAATGCCATGAAAATGTTTCTATTGGTATTTATTTGAGTAAAACCCATAAATTTGCCCTTTTTGCTCTCATTTCATTCAATATCCATGGGCATTTGCATGAATAGATTTTTGTTCATGAGGATGCTTGTAGAAACAAAGGTTTTATGCATACTTGTAGGAATATACTTGCTGTGGTCCTTTCCAGTAATTTTCTTGACAATTAACTATAGAGTTGTAAGTCATCCAATCAAGGTGCAGCAATTATATTGTTAAGATAACAATGATAATTTAGGGAAGCTCATTAATTTAGAAGAGTTGGGAATTAGGAGATGGTCCCTCAGTTAAGGAGTAGCTGTTAGTTAGCTTAGAGAAAGCAGAGGTTTGCTTACTGCACTACAATAAAAATTGTTTAGTTCTTCTCATTTATACCCAACTGTCATTATAGAACCCAGTGATTACAGATACCAGTAACATAACTGAAGTAGCAAAGTTTCCAAGTTTTCATAGTAAATAGCTTGCAAGCAACCTATTGACTGGAATCCTATCATTGAAACCACTTACTGGATAATGTTAAATAATACATTCCTGAAGATCTACAGCAGCCCATGGCTTAGCTTAAACAATGCTGGGTTTGAGCTGTGAAGTGCAGTCAACAAGGCCACAGGCAGCAAAAAATATGCTGTGCACAGGCTGCAACTGAGGAAAGAACCACAACAGTGGTCTCCAACCCTTTTAGGTCTGAGATCACTTTGGAATGTAAAAGGAACTGAAGCAGGTAAGTCTGTGGCAAGGGAAGGGGAGAGGGGAAGGGCAGGGCATCTTGATGCCCCAGACCTAGCCCCACTACCTCCCTCACCACCGGGGCCTCAATCTGTGCCCCCCACCAATGGCAAAGAGGTAGGGAATGGGGGGGGAGGGGCACACAGCCTGGGAAGGCAGGGGGGTGCCCCCAGATCTGCCCACAGGACAGGGCGGGGTGGGGAGGGGTGAGCTGTGCGCTAGGGCAGCACTGGCTCTTCCCAGCTGGGCTGCGGTGGCGCTGGGAGTAAGGCTACGGGGGAGGGGGCCATAGCCCCCGCAAGTGCTTCTCACAGGCCCAGTGAGAAAAGCCCAGTGCAGCCTTCCAGCCTGCAGCTGCAACCTGCCCTCCCACACGCCTGCCAGCCCCCAGCCCCTAAGTCCTCAAGGCGGGGGGGTGGGGGGCAGGCTGCGCCGGGTTGTTTTCACTGGGCCTGATCTGCACTTGCTCTTGGAGTAGGTGGCGCTGGCACTGGGAGTAGTGGTTGGGGGGCTATGGTCCACCCCGTGGCCTCACTTCCAGCACCGCCACAGCCTATCCAGGAAGAGCTGGTGCTGCCCCAGCCTCGTTCCACAGCCTGCCCCACCCTGCGGGCAGATCCGGGGGCACATGCCCTGCCCCCCTGGCCTGCATGCCTTGCCTCCCCATGCCCCCCAGATGAGCCACTCATGGCTCCATCCCCTGCCCTGCACTGGCTGTGCAGGGCCTGCTCCTGCCCCATTCCCTACCTCAAAGCTGCTGCAGCCACCGGCACTGCCCCATGTTTGGGAATGGGGGGCATGTGCCCCCCAATCTGTGTGAGGCAGAGGCAGCTACCACTGCAAACTGGACTTTGTGCCCCAAGCCCCACTGCATGTACTCCCCAGGTGTCTGCTCCTTCCTTCCCCCACCAACTGACCTGCTGGGCTGGGAGGTGGGAGGGGTGCACACTCACCCCTCCCAGCCCAGGATCAACTTCAGGGGCCTCCAGGATCCACTGGTCGATCAAGATCGATCAGTTGGTGACCACTGCACTACAATAACCCCTCTAATGGGGTGCTGGCCATTGCAGGCATGGTTAGGTCAGGCATATAATTGGCTAATTGATTACCCCCTCTCGAAACCTTGCACAGGCTGGAGTCCAGCAAATGTGCTCCAGAAGTATCATATGTAGGACCTGTGAAGTCTACCATCTGAGACTTCCTTTCCTCCCTTATCTCTGTCATGCTCACATGTGATGCATGTCAAACTAACCCACTGACATCCAAATTGCTGAGTCAGTAGATGAGGTTATAAGATGTATGAATAAACCTCACAGCATGTAAAATTCCTTCCTATTCTGTTTTTTTCATTGTGTGCTTTCTTCTGAAGAGCTGTTTCACACTCTATAAATGTGTGTCACACATTAGGGCTTTGGCATGCTCCGAAGAAATGAGTAGCTGATCGACCTATAGGAGGAATGCATAAAATGCCCTTGTATTCCATTATTTCAAGGGTGATATCTTTAGCAGTGGCTCAGAAGTGATTTAAACAGGGTATTCATTACACCCCCTTCTCCCCAAAGCTTTCTGTTCCCACTGAGGCTAAAAAATTCCACTGTATGTGTAATCTTTTATGAGTGCATTCCTAGAATATTTTATTTCTTAGAACTGTAACAGTTCAGTTTATAAAAAGGAATGATACTGATAGCAACATTAGGCACTTTCAGAAGGGACTATTCAAATCTCTACATTTCCATATTAGTCTTGTTACAAGGGCAAAAAATGAAAAAAAAAAGAGAGAGACTTGATTACATAGTTTAAATTCTTTCAAAAAACAGCTTCACATGCCAAGTTAAGAGGATAGGAAAATTGATTCTTACTTCCTTGATCAAATCTCAGAGTGTTCCAAGGGCAGCTTCAAATTCAAGCTCCTAATCAGGCTCAGTTGCAACCTGATTTATTACTAAGAAGTCAGATGGTCCCAAGCGGCCACCTAGTCCTGCAGCTCCAAAGACAAAATAACAAGCTGATTGGCCAGAGTCCTGAGAAAGGATTTCAGCCAGACTGCGGCTGCTCTTAATGTGAATGTGTCAGAGGGGCTGGGAAGAGTCTCAGGTATGCCCTGAATATTCACCCAGGAAACACAGCCCAGTGCTCACATTCTCTGATTGCAAGAGGGTGAATTAGTTCCCTCACAATGTATTGTACCCTAGAAGGAACAGATGAGCACCCATTACTAACATGAGGGTACATACCCTTTTAAGGTGTACTATAGCTTCTGCTGAGTGCTCTCTTAAGGAGTCCCCTAGAGGTATTCTGCCCACCTCAGCACTTTCTAGGCAGATAACCCCCTCTCCCTGCTGAATCTTTCACCTCAAACCCAACGGGCCATCTACACATGCTATTAACACACAGCAATAAACTTCAGTGCATATTGTGTTGAAGTTTACTGCTCCTCGACATGTTGCTTGAACATGCAGCTGGGACCACAGCACATTGAGCCAGGTCAGAGCAGCCCCAGTTGGCAAGGAGCCTGAGGGGTCAGCTCACCAGCCTGCAGTTGCTCTGACCTGGCTCAATGTGCTGTGGAGGGGCTGGTTCAGGCACAAAGGTTTTTCAGTGTGGGCTAGCGGGCAGGTAGCTCTTGCATTGAAGCATCCTTGTGCCTTAGCCAGCCCCGCCAGCATTTACACGTGTGTTGCTATGGGGTAAAAAACTCCACAACAGAGTAGTATTTGTATTTACAAGTACTATCTTTCATAGATTCATAGATATAGGGCTGGAAGGGACCTTGCAGATCTTCTAGTCTGACCCCCTGCCCTGGGCAGGAGAGAACACTGGACTCAAATGACCCCAGCTAAGTAATTGTCAAGCCTCCTCTTAAAGACCCGCAAGGTAGGAGCCAGCACTACTTCCCTTGGAAGTTGGTTCCAGATCCTAGCTGCCCTGACTGTGAAGTAGTCACAACTTATGGCTGTTATGCCGTTCTGCCGTGTTACTCCGGGAGGGGCTTGGGGGAACAAGGTCTCTCCCATTCCCCGCTGGTCCCCGCCTAGTAAGTTTATACATGGCTACCAGGTCCCCTCTCAGCCTTCTCTTGTGAAGGCTGAACAGGTTAAGGTCCTGTAGCCTCTCCTTGTAGGGTCTGCCCTGCTGTCCCCGGATCATGCGAGTAGCCCTCCTCTGGACCCTCTCAATGCTGTCCACATCCCTCCTGAAGTGTGGCACCCAGAACTGGATGCAGTACTCCAACTGTGGCCTGACCAGTGCCACATAGAGGGGGAGGATCACCTCCTTGGTCCTGCTTGTGGTGCATCTGTGGATGCACGACAAGGTATGCTTAGCCCTACTGACCGTGTTCTCTCATTGGCGGCCCATGTTCATCTTGGAATCGATAATGACTCCAAGATCTCTTTCTGCCACTGTGCTTTCAAGAAGAGAGTTCCCCAGCCTATAGGTATGCTGCTGGTTCTTACTGCCAAAGTGCAGCACCCTGCACTGGTCAGTATTGAATCCCATCCTATTCTCATTTGCCCACCCCTGTAACCTGTCCAGGTCCAGCTGTATCCTGTCCCTCCCTTCTAGTGTGCCCACCTCACCCCAAATCTTGGTGTCATCCGCGAGTTTAAACAGGGTGCTTTTCACCCCCTTGTCCAAGTCGCTAATAAAGAAAATGAACAGTGCGGGCCCAAGGACTGAGCCCTGGGGGACTCCACTGCTCACATCCCTCCAGGTAGAATATGACCTGTCCACCACCACTCTTTGAGTGCGGCCCCTCAGCCAATTTGCTATCCATCTGACTGTGTAGGCATCAATACCATAGCTGCCTAGCTTTTTAATGAGAATGGGGTGGGAGATAGTGTCAAAGGCGTTCCTGAATTCCAGAAAGACTACATCCACCACGACACCTGTGTCCAACGATTTTGTGACCTGATCGTAGAAGGCAATCAGGTTGGTCTGACAGGACCTACCTTGCTGCAGAGTTAATTAGTTTCCTGCACCCTAAAAGGGCTGCACGTATAGACATGAGACATTTACTGCAGATTAATCTACTCTGCAGTAAATCTCATGTAGACATGCACAATGGCTGCTAAAAAGTTTCTCAAAAGCAGTAGATCTCATTCCTGTTCTTAATGAACCTGTGGATTTCCAGTTAGCAAATACTGGAAACCAAGTTAATCCAAACTGGATTAACAATTACAGATACTCACTAGTCACAGCCTCATGGTCTCACAGTCAGCAAACAGTCCACAGGGGAGCTCCTTGTACTATATGAGTAAGGACCTACCAAATTCCTAATTTCACGAAATCTGGGAAGGGAAAAATAAAATAAAATAAAGCCACTTAACAGAAAAGAAAATGCTAGCTCCTCCGAGGGAGCCAGCAGTCCTCAGCAGGGTTGGGCAGGGTGGGGAAGGTTGAAGGGGGAAGAGGGCTGCCCACTGGAAGGGCTGTGGGCAAGATGGCTGCTCCCCTTACCCCTTGCCACTGATTTCTACAAGGGCTACCTGTCATGTGGCCCAGCCACTCTTCACCAAATGGTGGTGAGGGGAGGGGCTGCATGATGGATAGCCCTGTAGCCATTCAGAAATGATGGGTGGAGCCACTGGGGCCCCTTGGCCAGGGACGTGGGGTGGGGGGCTGCCACTTTCCTCCCACAGAATGGCTGCCCAGGTTCATGTTCTGTCTGACGTAGGTCTCTATACATGAAGGGACCCACCTATTTGAAATAACAAGTGACTGAAGTCCCATTTTAACAAATTTTATTGCATTGCTAGGACTGATTTTTGGTTTTCTACAAATCCACCAAAATTGGAAGCAAAAAAATGTAGATACTAGGGCAGTGCGAAGCTTTGGTCCCTGATTCGATTCAGCAGAGATTTGGCCTGATTTGGTGGTTGAATCTCTGAATCCAAATCAAATCAGGAGACCCTTTAATTTCTCTGAATCAAATTGGAACTCTCTGAATCAAGTCGGAGAGATTTGGACAGATTCGGAGATTCAGACATAGATACATCTTTAAATGTTTTTTCTACATACCTCTAGGTAGCAGGGACTCTGAACATTGCAGTGATGGGGCAGACACAGCATTCCACAGAAGCATAGGGGGTTCCCCAGCACACTTGGCAGCAGACCCGGGAGTGGACCAGAAGCACTTCCAGTCCACTTCTGGGTTCACTGCTGAGCACACTGGAGATCCCCTTGTTCTCCTGTGGGATGCCCCATGCACCACAGCAATCATGAGCTGCACCTGTTGCCTCAGGGTATGTAGAAAAAATTTTTTAAAGCTGTGCCTCTGAATTGCTGAATCAGCATCGAATCTTCAGATTCGGATTCAGCCAAATTGAATCAGGGACAGTGATCCGAATCAACAGATCGAATCACTGTCTCTGATTTGGGCCAAATCTGAATTGAATAGGGCCCATTTTGCATAGCCCTAGTAGATACAGGTAATATTTTACTCTGGTATTTTGGTTGTGACAGTTACCCATAGACAAAAAGGGATAACATCATTGGATGGGGTGGCAAAAAAGTTCAATATTCAGTAAGTAGAAAAAGTACTAAGAGCAGAAAAAAATATATTAGGCCATCCCCTTCCTTATGAAAATCATGTAAATGCCTCAACACAAGTTGTCAGAAATAAGCACTTGTGGCCTCCTTCCCACACTGGCATTGCATTAGATTAGAAGGGTATTAAAAGTTTTCAGTGCTCAAAGCCACAGCTGTTGCAAATCAGCACTTTATGGTTCAGATTAATGGATTCCTAAATGCTACCTGAGCTCCTTCTGCAACTTTACTTTTAATCCTTTCTGAATATTTGCTGAGATATTACCGTTGTGAAGAAGAGCAGCAAAATGTTCTACATTTTTAAACCCTTGGAAACACAGGGCTGCCTATAGGTATGTGCATTTTAGCCTGTGTTTCAACAGATGAACAGCCTTACCAATGTACTAACATGGTTATACAACATATGGGCTACATTTTATCCTAAAGTGTACGAGTGTCTCCTACCACAATCAATGTACGTTCAGTTTTGAAAAACAAAATAAAATATTTGTATGTCCTTCCAGTCCCACATTTCTTCCTCCTTTGTTTTAGGGTCATACAGCATGTTTATAATCACTACCTACACCTCCTTTTATCTATCTCTTTCCTTAATCCCCTCCAATATGGCTTCTGCTATCTCTGTTGCACATTACACTGCCCACAGCAAGGTCATTTATGATCTTCACCTAGTTAAAGTTATATCTTTACTGCAGTATTAACTCAGGTTATCTATGTTCTGGGCAGATCCTATTCAGTTAGCTTTGCTTGAATGAGTATGGCCATACTGCAAAATAACCCATATAGAGAAAAACTGTATTAACAGCATAAAGCAAGAGTGTTAACAGTAGTGGGTTGTGCTAACACAAGTCAACACAAATACACCCTTGAGCCTTCCAGGAAAAGGTAAAAGTAGCATTAGCCTTAAACTAAGGAGTTATTGTGTATAGCGGGGTGTTGAGTTAGGGAAAAAACTTGGATTCTAACTCAAATTAACCACAGTGAGGACATACCATCTAAATCTAAAGCTATTGGTTACTTCCCGGGTATGTCTACATGTGCACATTTAATGCTCATTAGCCCAATTTAAGGTGCATTAAGGGCATGCATCTACATGTGTGCACCTTTAATGCATCTTTAAAATGGTGATTTTAAGAAATTTGAGCCTAAATTTGATACCTGCATAAAGCCAGTATCAAATTTAGAAATCCAAATTGGTGACTGCTGGAACTGCCCCAGCTCTGGGACAGTGCACGGCACCCTGCCAAGCTGCAGTGTACCCATGCAATGTGACAGCTGCCACATGGGTGCCAGGTGGGGGCAGGGAAATCCCTGTGTTGCATGGAGAGCTCTGCCATGAGCCCCAATCACTGCTGTTGCATTGCACGGGTGCAGCGCAGCTCAGCAGGGTGCTGTAGGTCTCTGTGTACTATTGGGCAGCTGGGGTGACTCTAGCAGTCACCTGGAACCCAGCAGAACTCAGCCTGAGTGACTCCAGGTCCCGGACAGCACGCAGAGTCTCACAGAGCCCTGCCGAGCTGCGCTGCACCTGCACGATGTGGCAGCTGCTGTGCAGATGCCAGGCGGGGAGGGGGGGGCGCAATATCCACTGCCCCCCACTGCCCTGCACTGCACTGGGGGGGCTCTACCATGGGCCCCCAGAGGCCCCAATCACCGCTGCTGCAGCAGGTGAGTATGGGGCTTTTTTTTATAGTTGAAGAGGCTGGGCGGGGGGGCTGGGGGAGCAGGTAGGGGGTGGAGCTGGGTGGGGGTTCCCTGACGGTCCCCTTCTCCCTCCTGCAGCCCCTCTGCCCGCTACTTACCAGCATGGAGCCCAGGTCTAGCTACCTGCAGCGGTCAGCGGGGACTGCCTGAATCTCTCAATCTATTTGGAGGCTTCCGATTCTATCTGGACCTTTTAATGGGTCTCCCAATTTGATTTGGATTTGAAGATTCAGCCTCCAAATCAGGCTGAATCACCTCTGAATCGAATAGGCTACTGAAGCTTTGCACAGCCCCAGTATGCTTCTGGGTTTCATTTTAGTCAGCGGTGTTGCTCTGCCCATTTTAGGGATGGGAGATCTAGAGGTTCCTTACGAGACCTAATCCAGGTTACATACTGATTCTATAACAAAGTTAGAAGTAAATTGGAAAATTCTTGGCTCTCAGTTTTCAGCTCATATGACTCAACTCCACAAACTGAATGATTCAGCTCCTTAGGAGTTCAGGGAAAACATGAAAAAATTCATGCAATTTGCCATTTTAATGATGAGCAACAGATACACGTATTTATTTTTATTTTATTTAACATCTCTACTTTTTGGTTCCTTCTTTGGGATTAAGAAGGGTACTGGTGCTGTTTGAAATATGCATGGATTCTTAAGAGCGTGAAGGGAATTTAGCATTGGCAAACTGCCCTTTGACCTTTATAAAAACACAGCCTTTATGTTACCCTCCTACTAACAACTGAGCATTTTCTGACCAGGGTGAAAAGATATTTTAAGAAGGTATTCCTTAACTGAGGAATAAAGAAAGTCCTGAAGGGTCAGTGAACTGACAAATACCAGTAGTTTGGGGAACATTTTAAAGAGAAAGTGCTTGCGCTCCATCGAGAGGTGGGTAACCATAAAGGCACAAACTCAGTCTAGTCATTTTGAAAGTGAAAAGAAAGGAGGGGCAGGGAGGGGATGGCAGCGAAGAAGATCTTCATTTTGAATCAAATGTACTGGCATTTGGCAAAATCAGCAAGAATGTTTCTATTGAGCAAATAATTTTGTATGCTTTCCACAGCACTTTGGAAGATGGTCTACCATGGGACTAACAATAAACTGAATGACCTTTTAATAGCAGTGGTTTCTGAATACTCCTATTGAATTTTTACCCTTGTCAATCTTGTCAGGGCTTTTCCACAGGGGGAACTTGACCCGTATATAACTCTCTGCTGTAGCTATTTTGGTATAACTCAGCATTCTATGCTAGAATAATTTTTCTAATTATTCCAAAATAATGTCACTTTTATTACACAGTCAGTACCTGCGAAACCTATAAGGAATAGCCAAATGCTGCATACGATTGTATTAATGATTCAGTGGGTGGTACTTGTGTGTCTGTATCACTATTGAACAGATACCATACTGTGATGCCAGAAGTGCTCTTTTTGTGTGACATGAAAACCTTCAATCATGATAAATTATTGTCACTGAAGATTGTAAGGAACTTTTTCCAGTAAGAGGAGTGTTAACTCCAGTGTTCAGGCCCTATTCCAGCTCTGCTAACAGTGGTAAAAGATGGAGAAGATGCAAAAAACCCACAGGTTTTTGGATCCAGAGACAGGGAGAAGGGGTTATGGCTTGAGTGGGCAGGATTCTGGATATGGTAGATGTGGTGTACCATGATTTTAGCAAGGCTTTTGATATGGTCTCACACACTATTCTTGCAGGTAAGCTAAGGAAGTATGGTCTGGATTCATAGATAAAATAGTCAAATAGTTGTGGCTAAGTGGTTAAGATAATAGATTAGAAATCTATTGGGGAGATCTCCCTGAGCAGGTTCAAATTCTGTGATCTACAGCTCTGGTTTTTGGATTGAAAATTGGCTGGAGCATCAGGGTGAGAGTAGTAATCAAGGGCTCAGTGTCTAGTTGGCAGCTGGTATCAAGTGGAGGCTGCCTGGGGCTGGTTTTGTTCAATGTCTTCATCAATGACCTGGAAGATGGCACAGAGTGTACCCTCAGCAAGTCTGCAGATCACACCAAGCTGTGTGGAGTACTAGATACACTGGAAGATAGGGCTGGGATTCAGAGTGATGTAAACAAATTGGAGGATTGGGCCAAAAGAAATCTCATGAGGTTCAACAAGGACAAGTGCAAAGTCCTGCACTTTGGATGGAACAATCTCATGCACCAGCACAGGCTGGGGGCTGCCTGCCTGGGCAGCAGCTCCGCAGAAAAGGACCTGGGGGTTACAGTGGATGATAAGCTGAATATGCACCAACAATGTGCCCTAGTTGCCAAGGAGGCTAACAGCATACTGGTCTGGATTGATACACGTGTCGCCAGCAGGCCAAGGGAAGTGATTATTCCCCTCTATTCAGCACTGGTGAGGAAACATCTGGAGTACTGTGTTCAGTTTTGGGCCCCCCACTACAAAAAGGACGTAGACAAATTGGAGAGTCCAGCAGAGGTCAACAAAAATGGTAAGGGGACTGGGGGACATGACTTATGAGGAAAGACTGGGGGAATTGGGCTTATTTAGTCTAGAGAAGAGGAGACGGAGAGGAGACTTAACAGCAATTTTCAACTACTTGGGGAAGGGGGTGTAAAAGAGGATGGACTTAGGATATTCTCAGTGGTGGCAGATAACAGACCAAGGGGCAACAGTCTCAAGTTGCAGCAAGGGAAGTTCTGATTAGATATTAGGAAGAATTTTCTCACTAGGAAGGTAGTAAAACACTGGAACAGGTTACCCAGAGAGGTGGTGGGAGCTCCATCCTTGGGGGGGTTTCAAAACCTGGCTAGACAAAGCCTTGGCTGGGATGATCTAGTTGAGGATGGTCCTGCTGTGAGCAAAGGCTTGGACTAGATGACCTCCTGAGGTCCCTTCCAACCCTAACTTTCTATGATCTCTATGATTCCATGATTGAAGATGGGGGTCAGGTCCTTTTCAGGTTCTTCTGACCAAAGCTATGTGGATAGCTAGTATAGTTTACCACAAATCAGTGTGCAGTATTTCACATTGCTTCCACTTTTGTATTGTTTGAATCCCATACCCTGTGGAGGGAGATTTCACAAGCAAGCACAGATAGGGCCACTTCTGGTTTTGCTAGGGAGACAAGAGGTCTTCACATGGCTCAGGTAAGGTCCAAGCAGCATTGCCATCCCCAAGCTCAGGGGAGCATAGTGCCTACTTCCTACCTTCTATATGAAATAGGTCACCCTACCACAAGACAGCACAGAATAGGCCCTTGGATTATATAAAATAATTACACTGTAATCTTTAGGGACATAGCAGCTGGTGTAACATTTCCTTGATCAGCAGGGAAGTCAAGAGACATGGCAGTTTTAAGACAGAATGCCTCTATTGGGCCCCCTTGGGTTGACCTAACTTTACACTGTTGCCAGTTAAGTTCAGGACGGTGCCAAACCATCAGTATCTGGTCTGTATGGAAAATAAAACATTTAGAATGTTCCTATCAGGCACAATGGGTTCATAACTTAACAGAAGTCATTTTTTTCCAAGAGCATGCAATTGTAAAAGGCACTTCCTGGATATTTTCCCACCAAACTTCAACATTCTACCCACACCCAATTCAGCATGACAGCTGTTCAGAAACACTGTGCTGACAATTGTACTTCTATATAGGTATAGATAATAGACAATGTATTTCCTTTTTGTTCAAAACTGGTTCAGCTGCTATTATTACAACTTATAAAAAGGGTTCGCAGTTAAGCATAGAAGGAACAAAAGTTCTGTCCCTAAAAATGAGTGTTTGGAATGGTAGTACAAATAGGAAAGATGGCATAAGAATGCAAACAAGCTAACCATTGCTGTCACTAGTATTCTAGCTATGAAGTATTAGTAATAGATAATGAAAATAAAATTCAGCTCAGAAATATGAGATACAGCTCATATAAAGCCAGACAGGCTATTAAAACTGCTGGGTTTTGTCATATACAGTTTTGCTTTTAACAGCTGCATTTGGTTAAAAAAACTACATTTTTTTGCTTGGAAGAAAAAGATGCTCCAGTTTCCTTAGGTATTAGATTGATGCAATGACTATTTCTTCAATAAATGCTATCATTATGTTGCTGACAGACTACTAAAATACTAGAAAAATAATGCTATTTCTACAGAAGTTAATTGAATGCCAAGCCTTTCTCAAAAGGTTTTATAGGCAATCATCAGAAACAGGTTGTGAAATAGAAGAGATTTATATGAAGATATTTGGTAAGTGTTCGTGTACTGTATGTATAAATACTGATTTATTCAACAGTGCTGTCAGAGTTATTTATACACTGGAAAATGCTTATATAAGTATTTGCCAAAAAATTTTATCGTTGCATAATACAAACATATACACTCTTACAAGCAGACACTGTTCAAAATTCAAAACAACTTATCTGAAACTGGTATACAGACTTCCTCTACACACCCATATAAAGACATCCCTGAAATTCCTGCTCTTTCATGAAAACAAGGCTAGTAAAAATATGAAGTAAGGCATTATTTTATCATTATGACTTGCTTTTAAAAGCGGTGTGTGTGTGTGTGTGTGTGTGTGTGTGTGTGTGTGTGTGTAATTTTCTTCATGAAGATGTCACAGATGCTTTAATAAGATAGCTATTCACTGGGTACATATGATACATTGTGCATGTCTACATGAGATGCTTTACTGCACTGTAGAGCTAATTACTACACATGCAGATGCTTACTGTGCAGTAATTGGCTCTAATAATGAGTAAATTTGCTGCCTGCAAATGCAAGAGATTACTCATTGTGCAGTAGCATGTGTAGATGCCTGACCAGGAGCAAAGGTGCTCCCTGTCAGTCAGACAGCATGGGGTGGGAGACTGCTTCCCTTGCCCTGGCAGCAGGGAACTCTCAGCCCCCACTCCTCAGTCATGGGCCCAGTGCTGGGAGATCCTTATTTCTTAGCTTGAGCCCCACAGTTTCAGGGCCTGGCACACTTTGGGTGCACCTACACAAGATGAGTTAATGCTTATTAACCTAATTTAATGCGCATTATGGGTGCACATCTACACATGCATGCCCTTAATGCACATTAAAAATGCTGAAATCAGGCTAATCATGCCTAAATTTGATACCTGCAAATGCAGGTACAAATGTAGGTGCAATTAGTTAGAGTGCATTAATGTGTGTATAGACGTGACCCAGAACTAACTTTAGTGCCAGGTCTGCCCAGACACTAGGGGCACATGGCAGGGCTGCAGGGACTTGACACTACCTTAGTGTCAAGTGCACTAACCATAGTGCCGAGTCACTGCACGTGTAGACACCTGCCAAAAATGGCTCAATGCGCATTAAATTTAGTCTCACTTAAATGCATGTGTAGCCACGTCCTTTATATAAAAACAAGAAATGTAATCTGCTATGCAACTTTGTTCTTCTTCTATTTTTTATTTTATTCTAAATTCAGTACCATGGATTTGGACAGTCTGGATGTTAGTTTCAACTCATTTAACCTGCTGGAAATTTCCAGTACATGCAGCACATGGACAAGATAGTTCTAGTGATATATGGTAGATATATAGTGGGCACATCTACAAGAGACACTTTACCATTCAGTAAACTAATCTACTGCATAGTAAAGCATTACTGTCTACTTGTGCACAGCATTTACTGTGAAATAAATCAATTTACTGCATGGTTACCTACCACTTGTAAATACAGGTAGTAGATTGACTGCACAGCAGCTACTGTGCAGCAGCACACATGTAGACAGCTGACCAGGAGCAAATTGCTCCAAGTCAACCCAGGCAGCAAGGGGCAGGAGAACTCTCTCTTCCCCTGGTCAGCTGCCTACTTCCCAGCTCCCACTGTGATGGATGATTGCAACTGAGGCTGGGACACCAACACCTCCGGTAGGCAGCTGCCTGCTGATGGTCTCCACTCCAATGGCTGATTGAAGCAGAGGCTGGGACACAATTCCATGCCCCAAGCAGCTGCCTGCTGCCCTAGGCATGAGTGCAGGGCTGGGAGGGAGCTGACCAGCCTCTGGGGAAGCTGCCTCTGCCCCCTGGAGCCCAGACCTGATCCCAGTGCTCCCTGCCAGCCTGGGGCTGGCACCCAGAGGAGCCTGGAGCTCCCCCTGGCTGCTGTAGGGGAGCAAAGCAGGGCAGCACTGCACTGAACTGCTCCCATCGGGAACAAATTTGCTTTCTTCATGCTCATGTTTACATGCACTCTCAGGAAAAGCTTACTGTGTATTAAAAACATGTGTAAACATGCCCAGTAAGTGCTTGCTGTCAGACTCAGCTGTTAAGGATATACCTGTGAAGGTCTTTCTGACAAGACTTTTGTCCTTCACTCAATGACTGAAGAATTGTCTCATGTACCAGACACATTATAAAACACATTATAAAACAACATCTGATTTATGATCCTAATTTGAACACCAAGCATCTCTGTGTCCTGGGGCAAGTAGTTTAATAAAGAAAAAATTAAAAGCTTCCACTAATTTTGGATGACTTAGTTGTGGGGTTCCAAATTTAAGACACTTTGAGCCATCTTTTCAGTAGGACTGAACACACACATGAAATGGACTGGGACTTAATAGCAGCCTTTAACTACCTGAAGGTTGGTGTGAAAGAAGATGGAGCTAAACTGTTCTTAGTGGTGGCAGATGACAGGTCCCAGGTCGGGTTCCAGAATTGGGGGAAGACAGAATTAGTAAAAGTTTCTGAAAATTTAAATATTTAAGCCTGATATTCTGAGGCACTCAGTCACCCACCTCAACTCACCTGAGCTGGCAATGTTTCTCTCAACACTTAGGAAAATAAAGTTCTTGTTATCTTAAACTGAGTGGCACAATCTCTTTGCTTTAGTTTGCCGCACCAGCAAATAGGGATGATAAACTTTGTCTACTCACCTTTTGGGACTGATATAAGCTTAGCTGTTTGTAAAGTGGATGCAATATTAGATAAGCTATACAGAATGTGTGATATCCTTTAATTAAAATCCACTGCTTTTCCTTTTAGTTTCTTGAAAGCTTTACAAAACAGCAAGGCTTTAGGGACAAAAATAACGGGCTGACAAAGGTTCTCTCCTATGGGGCTATAAAATAATCCCAATGTGGATCAGAATCTGGTAGCAGTGCTGCCTCTCTCACGTTCATGCCAAAGAAAAGGAACAAACAGCAGAGAAAGAAACACTGGGGCTTCAGAATTTAAAATCTCCAGCCAGCAGCTTGAAAGTTCTAGTTCTGACTGAACCACAAAATTTATTGAGTGAAGTCTTTGAAGTTGCCTGGCTTGGTTTGAAACCACTCTCAATTCAACAGAGAAAACACCAATTAAAAAAAATTCCAAGTAAAACTTATTGTAGCTGAAGCTTAATTTTGACCTAGGTTATGGTTTATATAATTAACCATTTGTTTTTATTGTAATAATGGCTTCAGATTTCAGTATTACTGGGGTAGATAAACACACAGCAAGGCTTGTGAAAGATAGGAGCGATTGCAAGGCAACTGTACTTTTCAAATGCTGGAGAAACGTATTTTTCAACAACACTACCACTATACCCCTAGGAAAGGCTGAACCCCAGAAGGATTCACTGTCAGACGATAAAATCATGTTCTCACCAAAGCCCAGAGAAGTTTTGCCAGGATTTCATCCCGAGTGTACAAAATCATTGCCTATGTTTTCTAAAGTTTAGTACCAAGGTGGCAGGCTCTAGAGAGGCTAATTGTCCATGTACCCCCGAGGAGGTAAAACCTGATTGGGTTGAAGGGTAGCCTCAAGTGATTCTTTAGCAAAAAGTGAACTTTATTCGAGTGCAAACATGAGAACCAAATATAAAAATATTCACTGAAAACCACCATACTCATTTGAATTTGACAGCTAGATCAACGCAACATAAGAAATAAAAAACAAAAATTCAAGTGAAAGAGAAATATATTGCCCAGAACACGCTAATACATTGAAGCTGACAATGCTATCTAATGCTTATGTACCACATGCCATCCTCACTACATTTTATAAAGATTAACTATTTAAATTGTGTGAAAGTCCTGCATTTTATTATCAGATAAAAACTATGGTACAAGGATTATGGCCCCTGCATACTTCCCTAAATCCTATGAATGAAGGAAATCCCCTTCCAGGCAATTTTGTGGGGAGTCCACACATTCTAGGGTCCAGAGGCACGGAGAAGGGGTTAGAGCTAGAAAGATCGGGTCTGGGGACTGAGTTCTTGTTATGTTTTCCCTACCAAATCTGCTGGGGAAGCCAGGGTATATTACAAGAAAGCAGAGGTGGCAGTAACTTGTGTTGCTTCCCATTGCTGTGCTGTGGGAATCCTCTGTTGAGGGAGATTACAAGGGAGGATGCTTGGGAGATAGCAGCAGTGGGGAGGCAAGTGGTGAGCAGCAGTGGGGAGGTGCGAGTACAGAATCCCTTTGGGGCTATGCATTCTGTTATCTCCATGGACAAACCAGGGAGGGAATATTGTCCTTGTCTGGCATTTGGAGGTCTCTGGCCATAATAAGCATCAAACTGGGATTATGCATATGTTGCCAATAAAATATTGATAAAAAACGTGGAAATAATGTGATAGGCAAAATTATGAAGGCAAGGAAAGATATGTTAGCTCAAGAACAGTATGGTGGCAGATTCTAAATCCTAAGGCTGTTACATAATCTGATAACATTTTAGCTTCTGCACAGGGTAAAGAATACTACCGATTACTCAGTGAGCAGCCTTGAAAGTGCCAGTGTTCTTAGGCTTAATGAGAGAGAGATTTTTTTTGTGAGGTCACTTTTTCTAGTTAGTAGCAACAAAGGTCTCTAACTCAAAAGAAATAAATATATAAATAGCTTCTGTTCAAGCAATTCTGTTTGTGCTTTAATTGGCATGTTAAAGGCAGGCAAACTCATGTATGATAAGGAAATTAAGCAGAAGAACAGCATGGAAGAGGGCACATACTAAGTAAAGTTAACATCTACATTCATTCAGCCTTTGCATCATAATTAAAATCTGGAGGAGCTAAGCTCTGACTCTGAATGGCACCTACATCACCCTCTTTCCCGATCATTACCTGAAAGGTTCTGAGTGACACGGGCTTTGTAGAAGTTTAGGAATTCTTATCTTGTGTTCAGAGCAACTTCTTGGTTTTGGAGTTACAACATGTTGGTACGACTACCAGAGAGTTCCTGATTTCAATATTCATGCCCTCTAGAATCCAAACACTTGGCTAGGTGGAAATGCTGCTATTCTGATGTGTTCTGAAATGGGGTCAACAACCTGGGGTGATTTTACCCTTTAAACGTTGGATAGTAGATGGTAGAGAGCGAAGATTTTGCATTGAGCTGTTTAAAAAAATATCTGGGAAAATATCACTAATTCTAAAAACTCTAATTTAACTGTCCAATATGAAGAGGAATTTCCTACAAATATGTTAGGCCAAAGTCAAATAAACTATTACAGATAAAGAAGTCCTCCCTTTTAGAATAGAGAGAGAAGAAAATGGCCGAGCTTTCTGGATGCAGCCCCAACACAACAGTGTGGAGTTTAGATCTCTACTCAGTATTTTATATTGGCTTCTATTTCCCATGCCTCATATACTCCCCTCTTCCCTTCCCTTGGTGTCCCCTCTGCTATACACACATATAGGCAGTCAAAAGATTTTTTGAGAAGCTTCTGAGGTCATGACTTTTATGAGGTCATCTAGTAAAAACTAAAGAGCCAGGGTCTATTGTCCCTGGTGATTGCTCTTGGATAAATAGCACAGAGTGTCACTGAACAATTAGAAGTAATAATGCAAGTTGTCAGACTAGGCTAACCAGCCACTGTGTATCAGGAGGATCATTCCTTTCCTACCTGTTATCACAAGCAACTATAACTTCCGGTGCAATCTAATTTCTAGGAAAGGTCATAATAATAATTCATGCATACACTGATTTCCACAAAGGCTCCTATAAGTTTCTGAAAAATCAGTTAATCATCCCAACACACTTTTGTTTAGTGAATATTATACTCATTTCAGAGGTATAGCAAGGAAAAAACATGCTCGAGGCAGTCCTTTCTCACCCTTCCCCCTCCATCCCTAATCTTCTGCCATGCAGGGCATTTGTACATGTGATGTACACATGACAAAATTGCCCCTTTTAGTGATTTAATTGCCCTTTTTAGTGATCTAATCAAGTCCCAGTGTACACATATGGTGGTGTATTTCGATTTAACTGACTTTTTTACATAGCAAAGTAAAACAGATCTGGTGTATTTTAGTTTGCTGTGTAACAAATTACAGTGATACATCTGGAGATGGAGGCAGGGATGGTCCATGGGATGCTGGAAGCCCAGGTGTGCTCGGGGAAGCTTGGGCTTGGTGGGCTTCCACTGCCCCATGTGCTGTCCCTGCTACCTTTTCTGGCTGCCAGCACACCCAGCTGCCCTCCTGTTGCCTTCCCGCACTGCCCCGGGGCAAGCCAGCCTGTTCCCCGGCAGTCCCAGGTGGTGGGAAGGTGACAGGGACAGTGCACCGGGTGTTGGAAGTCTACCAAACCTGAGGTTCCCCAAGCACACCCAGGCTTCCAGCACCTTGTGCACTGTTGGATCGGGCTGGGTGCTGCCTGTGAGCTGGGGCAGCACCTGCGCAGCTAGCACCCTGCCTGGGAGGCCCTGGAGTGTGCTGCTGCTGCAGAGGGAACCACTGGGTCCTCCCACAGCTCAGGGGCTGCGTGCCCCAGTGGCATTTCATGTGGGCAGGCTCTGCTGAGAGAAAAAAAAAAAAGCAGCAAGGGGACCAATTTTTTTTTCTTTTTCTTTTCAGACAGAGCCTGCCCAAATGTCCCACTGAGGAGAAAAAAAAAGAAAAAAGCAGCAAGGGGGGCTGATCCTTTTTTTTTTTCTTCCTGCTGGAGCCTGCCTGCATCTCCCACAGCTGGGGAGTGAGCCGCTGGCAGGCTAAGCAGACCCTGAGCTGCAGGGGGCCCAGGTACTTTCCTCCATGGCAGTGGCACCCTCTGCGTGGCACCTGCCCACTAGCACCTTGTCCAGGCATACTGAGGGTCACTGCCACCACAGAGAGAAGCACCGGGCCCCTCCATAGCTCAGGGCCCACCAGCAGCTCCCCTCCTCCCCTGGCTGTGGCAAAGGTGGGCAGGCTCTGGGGGGAAAAAGGATTGGGCCCCTCACCACTTTTTTTTGTTTGTTTTCTTCAGCAGAACCTGCCTGTAGCGAGGGGATGGGGGATGTGAGCTGATGGGGGCCATCATTCTTCCATCACAGTGATGGAAGTCCCTAAGTTGAAACGGTGTGTTTTTAATCGACACAAATAAAACCACCAATTAAAAAGTCACCATTTCAATTTAGGGAGAACTAAACCCACGGCACATGTACAAGCTGTGGCGGGCCAGTAGGGGGCGCTCCTGCGTTGAGCCGCCCACCTCCCTGCGCCTCCCACCTTCCCGGCTCCGAGTGCCTCCCTTGGGGTGCCTCCCGTCCGGCCGACCCCTTCCCTGGAGCACACCCGCTAGCCTGGGGTCCCCGCTGCCACCATCCAAGGCTCTGGACTCACTTCTGGCTCTGCGCACCTTGGAAAACACAGGCCTGATCGTCCAATGGGTGCTAGACCCAATACAAGCACTTGGGGCACTTCCCCAAGTCAGGGGCTGATTAGGGAAGCCTCCCTTAGTCCACCGACCTAAGGGGCCTCCTTGGCATAATTTAGACCCACCCCACAATAAGTCTCCCACACCGGTCACAAAGGAGAACTTTATTGATTACAGGGGGTAGGACGGAAACAGGGTAAAAGGTAGAGCAATATCATAGAAATCTTACAGGAATATCAAAGGAATCCCATAGAGCAAACCAGGGTGGCTGAGGTAGCCGTTTAAACACGCATCTGAGTTACTGAAGCTAAATATCTAATCGGATCTC
>NW_005842551.1:891453-906489 GCF_000455745.1 Alligator sinensis
ACCCCCAGTACCTCAGCACCCCGGTCAAATCGACGCTGCCAATACTGGCTACAAACCGACCAATCTGCCAAGCATCACTGGCTACCTGGGCCCGCGCGCAGGGCCGGGTCTTCCCCCCCCTCTGCCCAGGTGACCAGAGCATCGCCTCCCAGGCGCCAGGCTTTTGTCATGCAGACAAGGTGGGAGATCCCTGCCCTGAGGGATTCAACCGCCACCTCTCAGGCTGGTGGAGACAGGTCTCTGGAGAGGGGCACTGACAGTGGCATTTCTGCCACACAAGCACCCACAGAGCACAGGAACAGCAGCAAGCATGGCTAGGCAGCATCATAGATTGTAAGGCCAGAAAGAATCTTGGAGTATCATCGGGTCCAGCCCCCTGCACCAAGTGGGAAAGACAACTGGGGCTCAGGTGACCCCAGTGAGGTGACTGTCCAGTCTCCTCTTGAAGGCTTCCAGGGTAGGTGATTGCTTATTCCACAGTCTGGACATCCTGACTGTGAAGAAATTTGTCCTAATGATGAGCCTAAATCGATCTTCCAGGAGTTTGTGGCCATTACTCCTGGTTTTCCCCTTGGATGCCCTGGTGAACAGTTGCTCACTGAGCCCATGATGTACTCCACAAAGCTGCTACCAGGTCTCCTCTCAGCCTTCTTTTCCTCAGGCTGAAGAGTCCCAGATCCCTCAGCCTTTCCTTGTATGGCTTGCTGTGTAAGACTCTGATCATACAGGTGGCTCTTCTTTGGATTCTCTCACGCTTGTCCATGTCCTTGCTGAAGTGTGGTGCCTAGAACTGGATGCAGTACTCCAGCTGCGGTCTCACCAGTGTTGAATAGAGTGGAAGAATCATCTCCTTGATTTTGCTGGAGATGCATTGATTGATGCATGCCAGAGTATTATTTGTCCTACTGGCTACAGCATTGCACTGCTGGCTCATATTCATACTGTAGTCTATTATTAACCCCAGGTCCCTTTTATTTGTGGTGCTAGTCAGTTTGGTGCTGCCAAGCCTGTAGGTGTGTATCACGAGATGGAGCACTTTACTTTTCTCGACGCTGAACTTCATCAGACAGGCTGGCAAGTTGGGCAGATCAGAATCTAGGTCCGCTTGTATCTGTAGCCTATCTTCAAGCGTGACCACGCTTCCCCATAACTTGGTGTTGTCTGCAAACTTGGCCAGTGAGCTCTTCACCCCCACATCCAAATCGTTAACAAAGATGTTGAAAAGTATGGAACGCAAGGTGTTCTGGTACAACTGTAGTTCTCTAGAGTGGCAGTGGACTTTGCTGCTGCCTGGGAGAAACTTTCACCCTATTGTTTTTGCTGCCAAAGCCCACATGCAGAAAAAAAAGCACCTAATTTTGACTGCAAGAAAATTAGATCTATTCTCTCTCCAGCAGTAGTGAATTCCACTGCTGCTCTATAAAACTATGATCTCTAGAATGTCTTGTGCTCCCTGACCCATGCTACTTGTGCCAGCTGCTGCCTGTAGCCAGAAAGCACAGGGAACAGCAAGGCATGTAGAAGCCCTGGGGTGAGGCACCCCACTCACCCCTATTTTTCTGATGCCCTCCCCTTAGGCAATGCTTGGGGCATGTGCCCTGCTCACCCACCCTAGTTTATGCTGCCAACCCATTTTATAGATGGAGCAACTGATACAGGTCATCTATGTGCCCTTCTACAATGTCATTATGATAGGAGTTCTGCTTCCATCAGGGGCAAACATAGCCTGATACCTGACTTCTTCCTAACAGAGAGAGAGTGTGGAAATTTAGGCTGAACTGGCTCTGATTCTCATGGGAGGCCCCATTGATATCAAATGGAACTGCCTCCACAAGTAACATGGGGTGTGTACAGCAGTGTGCCATGCATATTTTACAGTGCTGTAATTTAAAGCACTTTTTATAGCATTATAAAGTTACAACGCTCTTAAACATGACAGATGTGGAGTATTTGGTGGGGTGGGAGGGAGGGAGGGAGGTGGTGCTCTGAACCTCCCTGCACTTTCCAGGCTAGGAGGCAGGGAATACTCTGCTGCCTCCTGGGTTTTCTCCACTAGTTAGAAATTTGACCAGAACACACAAATTATTTTAAAGTTCTGTGAGTTGCTAAAGTACTGTAAAATATAGCACTTCAAATTTAATACCTCATTTAACAAGGCTTAATTTAAAGCACAATTTTTAAAGTGCTGTAAACTGTGCACTTCTGTTAAATCACGGCAATCAAGCACTTTAAATAGCAAAAAAGCAACTTCTGTAGACGCCCACGAGCAGGACTTGGCCCACAATAGAGACAAGGCAGAAGCAGGAAGTGCTGAATTTTTGTGGGGATCTTCTCCCTCTCTGGTATTATTATACCCCTGATTTATTTCTAGAGAACAAACATATCCCCTCTCTGCCTTTGTTTTGCTAGACTATACAAGTTAAGCTTCTTTGATAAGCTCTCCATAGCCCCTCTTGCATCCCCTTACTATAGTTTGAAATCATGTCTCCTAAATAATGGGTGCACAGAATCACAAGCAGTACTGCAGACGATGTCTTACTGGAGTCTTTTACAGTGGTGCTAGCATTTCCTTATCTCAACTAGAAAATACCTTTATCGATACATTCTGACATTTTTAAGCCACAGCAGTTTTGCCAGCACTGATCAAAGTCATGGGCAAACAGCCCACCAGTGGCCTAACTAGGACAAGGTGACTGGGGGAGCTGCTCTGGGTGCTGACCTGGGGGGCTGAAGACAAAGAAAATGGCTGCTGCTGCAGCCATACAAGCACACCAGTGGCATGGCAGCAGGCAGAAGTTGGCACTGCCCATGTATGACAGCTACTGTGGGCACCCAGCAACATCATTGCTCCTCTGCAGCTTGCTGACTTCAGTGCAAGGACACGGTCTACCTTATGTGTTACTTATCCAAACCCCTGGTCCAGTAAAAATGGTTTGTTGCAACATCTTTTCCAAGAATTAAGAACTAGGATAATATTTAAAGCTGGCAGTATTTCTTAGCAAATAATCATTACATGAAAAAAAAAACCCTACCATATTTGCAACTGCTATTATCCATAGCGTGAATGTGTATGAATTATTTGAGAAAGAAATTATTTGAACATCTCTAATAATAATATACATGGAGAGTAATCATTAACATTAATAAAAAAAAATCTATTGTAGCTCACATAAAAGAATTTGTATTTCTCTTCCCTGGATGCAATATTGGCATGAACTCCATCTTTGCAACAGGGTGGAGGTTTTGATCAAAAGGTCCAGAGAATTTATGTGGTAACTGAAGCCAATCTGTTTGGCAAACCATACAGACAATGTTTCTGTCACATCTCCTTGGTATTTTGGAAAACTTACATATATAAAAAAGTTGTTTTGTACTTGCTACACCGCCAGCAGCTAGTCATAAAAAGATGCTTGTGTATGAGGAAGTATCCAATGAAGCTGAGAGGATCTGATCCTAGGAAGGTCATTTCTAGTACATTCATAGTACATTTCTAGAATTAGAACAGATATCCCATATTGTTACAAAAGTGATCTGTGATTCTGAGTGACCAGGTAGATATGTCTCAAAAGGGCCAGCAGTTTACTCAACCCGTAATGGAAATCACCCTGAACAATGTCTTCTGATGGATACCCCAAATGAAGGCACCTCAAAACACTCATCACTACAGAAGTGGGTGACAGTATGTAAGATTTTCAGACTGAAAAATACATGGCAGTCAAACACAGTTTCCAAGCCTTGGCTCTGATACCATGGAAAAAAACCCAACCCAAATTGTAGGAGGTGAATCATTGTGGACTGTCATTTACACTATAACTAGGGACCTACCTAATTCTCAGGGGCTGCACCCCGATTTCACAGGCAGAACACAGGCATGGGCAGCCATTTCATGGGCAGAGTACAGCCACCTCCCCCATGCTTCTGATTGGCCAAGGAGCCCCACTGGCCCCACCCCTAACCAACGACTGTCTGCAGGACTGCCTGTCACGTATCTCCATCCCTTGCCACTGACTGTCTGTGAGGACTGTCCATCATGCAGCCCCACCCCTCACCACTAACTGGTAGACAGGAGTGGGGCCATATGAGAGATAGCCCTTGCAGACAGTCAGTGGTGAGAGGAGGGAGCCATCTTGCCTGCAGCCCTTCGTGCAGATAGCCTCTCCTTCCCCACCCATCAGTTGCCCCAATGCACTGAGGACTACTGGCTCTTTTCCATTCATTTTTTTTTAATCTCCATGGATTTTGTGGGCATTGCCCAGATTTCATGGGTAATGCTGGATTTTGCAGAATCCATAAAATCCACAAAATTGTGAATTTGGTAGGTCCCTTCAGATATCTTTTACATTAACTTTGCTTCTCTTATCCTCATGTAAGCTGTTAGAGTCATCAACTAATTGTAGTCATTTAGCTGGCTGGCCTAAATCTTACTGATTTCTCTAGGTTGACCCAAGCTACTGGCAAAGATAGAACAATGGCTCTGGGGAGGTTTTTTGTTGTTGCTTTAAAAAGTCAGGTTTCTCAAGCAAGGTCTCTCCCTCCTCTTTTGTAATATTTTCAGGAGGATCTTTTTTGCCTAAGTTATTCAGAAGCCTATGAAAGACCCATCTAAACAACAAAGGTAGGTTTGAAGTTTTGGGCTTGCTTCACAAGGAGCTAGGTACATACAAAGGAGGGGACAATCTTTTAGAAAGCATGTTATTTCACAGATTTATTTTCAGCTGCACTTGTGTAACATCTTTCCTGCTAGTATTTGAGTGCATGCACTGAAAATAACTTGAGAGTCATGATTAACCTAATATGCTGTCATTGAAATCAGTGGGGAAAAAAAATCTACAGACTTCAGGGAAACAGAGATACCATATTTTATGACATATAACCTGCAGCTGTTTCTCTCAAAACAGCTGGGGAAAATTAGGATGCACACTACATGTGAGGAAAATGCCCATGGATCCAGAAATTTGGTATGAGGGTAGGGAGGGAGGAGTGGTGGCTGCATTAATTTCCACAGCTCAGGGAACCTCGACAGTTAACCTTACCACCACTCCCTTTCCTCCACCTTGCATTACCAAATTTCCAGAACCATGGAGAGCCCCCCTCCCCAAATATATACTGGATTTGGCTGATGTACAGGGCTGGCCTACACCTGAACCTGGCCTGTCAGGTGTGACCCCATATACAGCCCCCACCCTAGCATGCCAAATCTGTCTCTGCACACTGGCTCCAGAACCACATACTGAGGTGGAACCAACCTGTTAAGTCTGGAATCTGTGCTGGCTCCTCAGCCATGTGCCAGGTTGCACTCAGTCCTGTTTGGACACCAAAGATAAAAAGAGTCAAGGAGCTGTGGCAACTGGATTATGGAAAAACAAAAAAACTTCTCAGAGTGGCACCACAGAGAAGGTCATCTTGAACTGTTCTGGGTGATCACAGGAGAATGCTTACTGTTTTTGGAGATGGTGGTTAGAGATACATTTTTGGGAGAGAAAAAAATGGGGCATCAAGGACTCACCAAACTGCCTATGTGGTGAGGTGTAGTTAATGAGTCACATGGCAAACTTCTGCCCTGAAGTTGCATATCATGGTGGGATTGAAGCAATCCACAGCTGGCCAGGATGTTATCAACTGGCTATCAGACCTCACCATACAACTTGAATTAACCTGCACCTTCCCTACTGTTGCTGGCCCTAGCCATACAAAAGAAGAAGAAGAAAGGAGAGAAGTAACCTGAAAACCTGAATTATAGTTTGTATAAATTGCAATTAAACACCTGAACTTCTACATGCATAACCAAACTAACCTTCTGTGTAATTCCATAATGCATTAATGATAACCCCAGTTACAAATGCAGCTATTCACTAAAAACAAAGCTACGCTGAATAACTACAATAAGAAAACAAAACAAAAATTACCATCTAGCTGTCATCATTTGAGCCAAAATGCCAATCCATACTCAGAATAAACAGGTATGGTCTCCTTAGATTACATGTGCACCCAATCCCTCTTACTAACATTGCATACCATAGGATGCTTATGTAGCACCATACAACAGGATAATTCATTTCTTCCCCTCAGGGTGCTGTGTTATGTGACTGAACCAGAATTTTCATGTAAATCATTTTCATTCTGTTTATATAACTTCCCTGCGTTGCCGGTAGATTGAGTAGCATTGACAGAGAGCTAAATTATTCTCAGACCAAAAATAATGAACTCAGGCTTCCTTTTTAATGACAACGATGTGCTGCTGCCAAATGCTTCATGTCTTAAATAATGGCTTAAATCTTGGCTGTATTTACATGATAAGTCTTTTCTCATAACCTCTTCACAAAGGATTTTCAATCAATCTGTACCATTTAAAAAAACCCCCAACAAAACACATTTAATTGTGAATCCAAATATTTAAAACTGGTATATGCACAAACTGGAGAAGTACCAAAGCCACAACATTCAGACTCTGGTTCTGGAGTCTCCCAAAGTTTGGGGGAGAAGGGATGTTCAGATTTGAGCTTTTGGTTTGGCCCCTTTAACTCCCCCCCCCCCCCCCCCCCCCAATATAAATGGTCTTGTTTGCTTTGTCTTAGATTCACTTTGTTCCAAGCAGAAGAGGAAGTGACGTACTGTCAGAAATAATGAGGGATGCAATCAAACATTGTCATGCAAAAGAATGAACAAAATAAGTTTCAACCTAAGGAAGGCAAAACTCCTTTCCCAGTGTATTTAAGTATATAATATCTGTTTTTTTAAATAACTGATTGACATCACTTGCCAAAAGGCAGCTGGATGCTGCACATTAAAGGGAATTCATGTAGAGGGAAACTGACTTTGTGCAGAAGGGCAGACCAGGCCCATATACTTAATACTTAACAGGGTTCATCTGGGTATGAAATGGCAGAAAGATGTTGTGATGGTCCTCTGTCAAGATGTGAATATTATCAGTTTATAAATAAACCAAGTGCAATTTCACTTATTTTCCTGATTATTAATTCATTTTGTCCAGAAAGCCAAATATCCCACTAAATGGTATTTTACCTGTTTCTAGATCTACTGAACCTCTTTTGTTTCAGCTTGCTGTAGAAAAGTAGCACAGAGAGTATTTGTAGCACAAGTCCTATCACACAAGGCAGTTCCTAACGATAGAGATATCATCTTGTGAGCAATGTAATTTGAGCCCAGGGCATTCAAAATAAGCAAGGTGCTTCTGGGTATAGTTGTGCGAATATTTTGAGGGGGAAGGGGGTTCCTATATGAAACTACTGGCACTTAAGAAGTGTTTTGGGGTAACCAGAAATATTTTAAAATATTGGTTAAAAAACAGCCAGAAAAAAATTGCTTGAGACTGAATGGAACATTTTCTTTCAGCTTTTTCTTATTCTCTTTCTGGGTTTTTTGTTTTGTTTTGTTTTGTTTTGTTTTTTTAAACCGTTTGTGTTTCAAATAGGTTGTTTTGTTTTGTTTTTAAATTGAGCATTTTATTTCAAAAAGTCCCATTAAAAATGTAAAAAGAAAATATTTAATTTATTTTTTAAATTAGGTTCTTGACTGTAGCAATTTGCTGAGCTGGCATACATTTTTTAAAAATCTGCAGTTTTGGTTTAAAAAAAAAAATTTAATATTTTGCCCAGCTCTACTTCTGAGTTCACTTTCTTCCTTCTGTAGTATGTAGGTACTCAAGCTGCAGTGTTTAGCTCCATAAGTGAACTTCCTCAAATGCTGAGATAATAGGATCTGGGGTGTTGATTTGGAATCATCTCTGCTCTATTGGTTGGTGAATCCTGCTTCCCTTTCTCTGCTCATTTAAAATGGGGCTAATATTTATATGTATGCTTCAAGCAGGAGGTTCTGATGATTAGTTAGTCCCAGATTCTATTCCATCTCTTAAGCATGTCAGCGGACTTAGGTGCCTAAGTTTGATCCTATTCTATCCTGCCTGAGTCTCTAAAAATCCATTAGTGCCTCTTCATCTTAGGTCTAAGATAAGGACATAACAAAAATCAGTGAGGAGGAGAAGACCTACCCACTTCTTGTAATCAGCAGCATAACTGAGTGGTGGGACACCCTGCACAGCAATCCTGGGGGCTGCCTTTGAAGATGCAAAAATAGCTGACACTTCAGTTGGCATCTAGCAGCATACATTCAAATAATCTAGGAGAATTCTTTCAGGTTTGTTCTTCTGGTAGAAAAGCTTACCCAGAGTGGCGTATACCGACATTTGAATGCTGAGGCCCTGAGGAGTGGAGAGCTTGCAGTACTGATACTGTGCACCCAGGGGTACAGGCTCTGTACACACAGCTCAGCAGGCTCCCTTAGTCTGCCTGGCAACAGCTGGCAGCAGTGCATAGGGAAGCCCTGATTAGCTGACCCAAACTGCCCATGGTGAGCCTGTGTTTCCCTGCAGTACAATGTGGGGATTGTGAAGGGGGTATGTTCTGCTCCCTGCTGGAGCAGCAGAGTCCAGCAAGTGGCACAGTCTTCCCGGGGAGGAGTTGGGTTGGCAGGATGCTGGGGGACTATATTTTTTTCTGAGAAAAGCCACAGCATGTACAAACATTCGCTTTCCCAGGAGTAAATCTCCTGGGAGTGATTCAACTCTGGTTATTTTCAGGTTATTTTTCTCCTGGAGCAGCCATTTTTACTCTGGGAGAATAACCCTGAATAGCTGTACACCTATGGTTTCTCTTGGGACAGCAGCAACTGCATTGCCTCTTTAGTAAACAAACTGCTGATTTACAGGATTTCTAGACATTATACAATAAAATTAGGAAGGTAAAGAAAGCTGTTATGAGGTAGGAGTTTTAAAGAGCTGAAATATCTTAGGAGCATGAGTCTCCTTGACATACAGGACTTATGCTAAGTCCTACAGTCCCTTTTTGAAATTCTACACACACATCTACAGAGTTTTGTGATGTGCTGCAATGTCATAAGAGAAGTTTCAAGAGAAAACTTGAAAAGCCTAGATACCTTCCTTAGGAAATTTATGTGAAGAAAACTAAAATCTGACTAGATATTATTCTAAACAATTAGCTGCATGTCTGATATTTCCTGAATAAGGCAATAAAAGATATGCTCTGGAATGAGTGCTGAACCTCAGTCAAGTCCTAATGGGAAAATGTGCACATCACAAAACCCACCACAGATGACCCTCTTCTTGAGAGACTTGGTAGAGATAACTAGGATTTAATGGATCACAGGCATATTTATTCTTCTGTACAGTGCGTCCTTCATGATCAGAGGAATCACTCTCAAGGGTTTTGCCTCCAGGAGTCCTAGACATTCTCTCAGTTTCTTCTCTCCAGAGGCAGAATAACTCCAGGCATCGCTGCAGTATTCAGTCTAACCTGGCATTCACAGTAGCATGCTTGTAAGAGCTAAAGCCATGGCATCTCTAATGTTTGTCACATACATAGCAATCCTGGTATGAAGCACACAATAGTGCAAAATAGCACCAAAATTAGTTTATTGTGTAGCATATTTTAAGGCAGGTAACACCCCAGAACTTTAATTCATTGCACTATTTTCCTCTACTTTATAGCTGTTTGAAATTAACCCCATTGGTGCCACTTGCTTTCCTTCATTTTTTTCCCCTGGACTTCCCTTGATTGCTTTTCCTTGCAACCTCTTCCTATCACATAGCCATTCAGGCACAAACATCCACATCTGGCTTGCTTTGCATTTGTAATTCTTTGTTAAGAAAGGAAAAGATGCTTGTGCCCAAATTAGGACATTGATGAGTCCAAGATAACATCTGTGGGAAATTAGTATGGAAAGCAGTATGGCGTGTGTCTATCAGAAAATGAGTGATTCATAAATTTTGTTGGCAGGAGCTGAGGGAAAGACACATATGGTATATTCTTTAACATGATACTTACTAAACATGGAATAAATTATTCCAAGTCACAGTATCTGTATACCCAACTTTTTTGTTAAGAGAGTATTACATGATTACTGGATCTCCCCTACTCACATTCTTGCTGTAAACTGTATAAAGTGATTCTATTAATGGCTGTATGTAGGGTATCTACAGTGAGTAGCCAAATGCTTCACTTAACATGGGTCATTCTTGCACTGGAATGCTGCTGTTCTGCAAATAGCAGTTTGAGTTCTTCCTTTAAAGGTTTTAAGTAATTGAGGGCAGGGATTTTCTGCCTTTCCCTCCATATGTGGGAAAACCAAGGACTGCCTGCCAAATCCACAAGTCTTAGGGGATCTTTCAAAGGCCAAAAGCATTCATGGAGAGAAATCTCGTGTGTTCCCCTTTCCACTACTGGCACTCTGTAGGTCTTGGACAATGCAGTCCTCCAGGAGGTAGAGAACCCAGTGGCACGAGCAGAGCTGGCTGTTTGAATTCAATCATCTCTATATTGCATGGACTACAAAAGCAACTCTAAGCTATCATCATTCTATCTTAGCACCAAACAACAATTAAATAAAAGCAGCCTCCAATGCTGGTTCTCTCTTTTCTCTATTGGCATATTATGAGACGGTATGTTTTTGCTTATTTAGTTGCCTACTGGTGGGTTTTTTGTTTGTTTGTTTTCTTTTTATTTTTTTTTTAAATCATGGGAAAGCAATGACTGGGTCACATAATTCATTCTGACATTAGTCAGATTCATAGTCTTTCTGATCTCTTATGCAGAAGACTTCAACAATCATAGTTTAAAGATTTAAAAAATCTCTTTAGATTGTACACTGTTTCGGAGAGGAGACCATCTCTAACTATGTTTGTACAGTGCCTGGTACAGTGAGGCCCTGCTCTTGGTTAGAACTCCTAGGCCTGTGTTTCTTGACCTTTTTAGACTCAAGGGGGTCTCAGGTTACACTTGAGGCTCCCCTCAAAAAATGCCATCTCTTAAAAAAGCAAGTGAAAACTAACTACAGAAAAGCATACAAGAGCAAGTTTTCTACTGCAAAGAACTCAGCAAGACCACAACAGGTCAGAATGTTTTTAGCACTCTGAATTCTGATTGGAAATTTCAGGATTTATCTTGTGATTCATGTTTACACACCTAACAGTGTTAATGCTATGTGGCACCCTGCAGCACCTTTGAAAGAATCCAATGCACCATGGATGGCGGAAGACCAGGGCTAATGGGGCTTAGTGCCCACAAACTGAGCCAGTCACAGCAGCTACAGTGCTACCACCAACACAGTGCTGCACCCATACTCCTCCAATGTGTGCACAGCACCAGAGCATGCTGGCCTTGGAACAGCCCTGTGGGAGGGAAGAGTGGGGTCAAGCATGTGCGCTCCACACCGCCCAGCCCCACCAAATAATATTTTCTAGTGCTGCTTATGCATGGCACCCTAGTTGAGAGGACCACTGTGCAAGGCTCTTTCATAATACCAATAATAAATTATGATAGATAGTAAATTCCATCCCCAGACTATTGAAATCTCATCTGTCTCATGGCAGTCCCAATGATTATGAGGATGAATTCTTTAATCAACTTTCTTAGAAAAGTTTATTAAAGAGGCCATCCTTAATGGACTGGCCGACGTCAACATCTTAAGGGATAGCCAGCACGGGTTTGTTGCGGGTAGGTCTTGCTTGACCAATCTCATTTCCTTCTACGACCAGGTGACCTATCACCTGGACAAGGGAGAAGAGATTGATGTCATATATCTTGACTTCAAAAAAGCCTTAGATCTGGTTTCCCATGATCGCCTCTTGGAGAAACTGGCCAATTGTCGCCTTGGGTCCTCCACGATCCACTGGCTGGAAAATTGGCTCCGGGGTCGGACCCAGAGGGTAATAATTGATGGAAGTCACTCATCGTGGTGTCCTGTGGCCAGTGGGGTCCCCCAAGGCTCTGTCCTTGGACCCATACTGTTCAACATCTTCATTAATGATGTGGACACTGGAGTCAGAAGCGGACTGGCCAAGTTCGCTGATGACACCAAACTTAGGGGCAAAGCATCCACACCAGAAGACAGGCAGGTGATCCAGGCTGACCTGGACAGGCTCAGCAAGTGGGCGGATAAGAATCTGATGGTGTTCAACGCTGATAAATGCAAGGTTCTCCATCTTGGGAAGAAAAACCCGCAGCATCCTTATAGGCTCGGCAGTGCTATGTTGGCTAGCACTATGGAAGAAAGAGACTTGGGGGTCATCATTGACCACAAGATGAACATGAGCCTGCAATGCGATGCTGCGGCTAGTAAAGCGACCAAAACACTGACTTGCATCCATAGATGCTTCTCAAGCAAATCCCGGGATGTCATTCTCCCCTTGTACTCAGCCTTAGTGAGGCCGCAGCTGGAGTACTGCGTCCAGTTTTGGGCTCCACAATTTAAAAAGGATGTGGAGAAGCTTGAGAGAGTCCAGAGAAGAGCCATGCACATGATCAGAGGTCAGGGAAGCAGACCCTACGATGACAGGCTGAGAGCCCTGGGGCTCTTTAGCCTGGAAAAGCGCAGGCTCAGGGGTGATCTGATGGCCACCTACAAGTTTATCAGGGGTGACCACCAGTATCTGGGGGAACGTTTGTTCACCAGAGCGCCCCAAGGGATGACGACTAGGTCGAATGGTCACAAACTACTTCAAGATCGTTTCAGGCTGGACATAAGGAAGAATTTCTTTACTCTCCGAGCCCCCAAGGTCTGGAACAGCCTGCCACCGGAGGTGGTTCAAGCGCCTTCATTGAACACCTTCAAGACGAAACTGGATGCTTATCTTGCTGGGATCCTATGACCCCAGCTGACTTCCTGCCCTTTGGGCAGGGGACTGGACTCGATGATCTTCCGAGGTCCCTTCCAGCCCTAATGTCTATGAATCTATGAATCTATGAATTGTCATGTGATGTCCTAGAAAGAGCAACAATCCCTGAGATAACATACGTCCACTTCCTGTTTTGAATATGATCTAGTCTTTGATAGAAGGCACAGAGATTAAAACTGCTGATATATCTGCATCAACCTCTGTTGCAGAGCCTGTGAGCTGCTGCCCCCTACCAAATTTGCTGTTGCTTCTTTAAGGACCTCATTTTCCTTTTGTGGTCCTATATATCAGATTAGAAAAACAAGAGGCTCTATGGCCAGGGTCTCTGTCTGTCAGAACAAGCTGGAGTGATTCTAACTAGTCCAATGACGACATGCTGCCACTGATGCCTGGAAAACAGATGCCCTAGACTGAAAGTAGTGTTATGGAGCTGGGTTATTTGTTCTTGAAGGGTGTAGCAGGTTTGAACCACAGGGGTGGCTGTATGACTCCTGCCTGTCTCTAAGTTTGCCCTCCTTTAATTACTCTTCTGCCATACTTTGTTGTTATAGAAGTTAAGTAAGGGAGGCTGCCAATGGGCCTGAGAGAAAGAGAGACTGAGTCCAATTATCTCCTCAGTGGGTCCCACCTGGATCCCACTAATCTCAATCTACTAAATAAGCCATCTCAGCCTGACAGTGCCCCTGCAGGGCACCTATAGCCTAAAGGGGAAAACTGTGTGGCTCTATTTCTCCCCTATACCACAGCCAAAGCCTTGCAGGTGTTACCATTTCCTCTGGTTATTTTCTTAGCCCCTCTTGTGACTCTCAGTCCCTCTGGGTCCCTCGAACCACTATCTCTGGGTCCTCAGACCTCTAACCCCTCACACAGTTCCTCTCACCACGCCCAGCCCCCTCTCTGGGCTGGTGGGCTCAATTCCCTTAGTCCAACCCTCCTCTGGGCTAGAAACCCTCTGTCCCCTGCTCAGATCCCTTATTTGGGCTGGCAGGCTCTATTCCCTTTGCCCTCTCTCCCACTCAGTCCTTTATCTGGCCTGGGGAATTCTCTATGGACTTTAAGCCTCTCTCTCACACGACTTAAAGCTTGTAACGTGAACAATAATATCAACATAAAACAAAAGGGCCCTTGCCTACAAAAACTAAGGTTACCATAAGTCTGGGTTTTCCTGGACATGTCGTCTTTCTGAGTCCCCTGATCTCCGTCTGGGTGGGTTTTTCAAATCTGACCAAATGTATAGCTTTCTACTTTGCTCTGCTGGGAGCAGGGGGAGGGGCAACTGTAGGGCGAGAGGGGCACTGGCAGATAAGGGCACACCGATAGAAAAGTTTTGGGCTGATACTAATGGCCAATTTTTAACAAGCCATATCAGCCAATTGGGCAGCATGGAGAACGGCATCCAGCTAGTAAGTCTGTTGCGAGGGAAGGGACATGGGGGAGGTGGGGGGCAGAATGAGGTCCTGGTGGTGAGGGAGGGGGCTGGGGCAGAGTGGGGGTCAGAGCCACAAGCAGCTTGCCCGGGAGAGGGTGTGAGGAAGGGAGCAGCTCCCACTGCTGCACACACCCTAGGAGGGCATGGGGGGCATATGCCCTCAGATCTGTGTACAGAGCAAGGGCAGGCTGCCTGCTGGCACCAGGGCAGTGCTGAGCTCTTCTTGGAGGGGGGGTTGGGCTGGGGCTATACTTGGGGCAGGTGTTGGCACTGGGAGAGGCCCAAAATTCACCACAGCTCCCTCCCAGTGCCATTACCACCCGCCCTGAGCACAGCCCTGGCTCAATCCCTGCCAGAAAGAGCCCAGTGACATCCCAGCTCCAGCCCACAGCAGCAGCCCATCCTCACCCCATGTGCAGATCTGGGGCCACATGCACCCCATGTCCTCCTGGGGGTGCATGTAGTGGTGGAAGCCAGTCCCCAGCCCCCGCATGAGCTGCTCACAGCTCTGTCCCCCGCTCCATCCCAGCTGTGCAGCACCTGCCCCTGCCCCAGCCCCACTCCCTCCCTCACTGCTGGGGCCTTGATCTACTCCCCTCCCTGCCTCTTCCCTCAAAACAGACTTACCAGTCAGACCTAGCTGCTCTCCATACTGCAGGGCTGTGTTCCTGGCCACCTCATACTGCCCTGCGGCTGCATTTATTGGTGGCATTAAATGAGCCACATCAGCCAAAAAAGCCAAATGCTGATACAGTCAATTTTCCTGATATCGGTGCCAATCCAATATAGGACTGCTGTATCAGTGCATCTCTACTGCCAGGGCTGGGGTCTGTGGGTCAGGAGTGACTGGCAGCAGCAGGGCTGTGGCTTGGCAGTAAGGAGCAACAGAATGGGCAGG
>NW_005842551.1:906517-908120 GCF_000455745.1 Alligator sinensis
CTCCCCAGTTATATCCCCCCCACACACACACACATAACAGGTGCCATCTTTTTTGGAACTGAATTCCTCTCTGCAGTCTCTCAGGGCTAGGCTCCTTGTCCGGCTCAGGCCCTGGGCTAATTTCGCCCCACCCTGGCCCTCTTCAGTTCAGGTCAGCCTGCAGTCAGACCCCACACCAGCTTCTCCCCACAAAGTGGCAGGCACATCACAGTGTCCTGCTACAAAGGGCTTCCTTTTCCCATCAAGCATTACCCCTATCTTGCATTTGTGGAGATCTGGCTGAACAAGAGGGCTGCTCCTGCTGTTTGGTTTCCAGGAAATCCATGCAGGTGTCAAGGATCTGTTGGTGTTTAAATCTACTCAGTATCTCATGACCTTCCCTGGTGGTTTTACTTCTATGACTCCTAGTGAGGAAAGGAGACAGTGGCAGCAGCAGCAAATGCATGTCTTGGTTTGTAACTTTTAATCAAGTATTATCCCCCAACAGGAGGGCTAAATAATGGGGCTGTGTGCAATTTTGCTGGCTGTTTCATTTTGACGCTGTTTTGACTTGTTTCGAACTTAAAACAGTGAAATCAAAATGAAATGAAGGGCTTCGAAACAGCCTCGAAGCAAAATGAGGGCAGTCAAAATGTTTCAAGTTTCAAAGCTGAAGCTGGGCTTGCCTTCAGGGAAACAGAAAGTAAGGAGAGGGAGGGGGAAAGGACACAGCGAGATTGTGCCTTAACACACACACACTGGAGAAGAAGCTCCTGGAAGAAAGGTCAGAAGAGACCTCAACAGATCATCAAACCAGACCCCCTGCCTAGGCAGATGACCCCAGCCAGATGCCTATCCAGCTTTCTCTTAAAGACCCCCAAGGAAGGGGAGAGCACCACCTCCCTTGGAAGCCCATTCCAGATTTTGGCCACCCTTACCATGAAGAAGTTTTTCCTGATATCTAACCTAAATCTGCTCTCTGTCAGTTTGTGACCATTGTTCCTTGTTACCCCAAGAGGTGCCCTGGTGAACAGAGCATCTCCAATCCCTTGCTGCATCCCCCTAATGAATTTGTAGGCAGCCACAAGATCACCTCTCAGCCTTCTCTTCTGGAGGCTGAAGAGGTCCAGGTCCCTCAGTCTCTCCTCATATGGCTTGTACCTGTAAGTCCCTGACCATATGAGTGACCCTCCTCTGGACCCTCTCAAGTCTATTAACATCCTTCTTGAAGTACAGTGCCCAAAACTGGACACAGTACTCCAACTGCAATCTGACCAGTGCTGCATAGAGAGGAAGTATCACCTCCTTGGTTCTGTTTGTCATGCATCTGCTAATGCATGATAAAGTGCAGTTAGCTTTGCTGATGATTTCATCACACTGATGACTCATGTTTATCTTGGAGTCCACTATGACTCCGAGATCTGTTTCTGCTTCTGTGCTGCTGAGAGGGTCACTTCCCAGCCAGTAGGTGTGCTGGATATTTTTGCGCCCTAGGAGTAGCACTCTGCACTTGTCCTTGTTGTACTGCATCCTATTGTGTACTACCCACTTTTCCAACCTGTCCAGGTCTGCCTGCAATCGTGCTCTTCATTCCACAATTTAGTATTGTCTGCAAACTTGGACA
>NW_005842551.1:909129-919386 GCF_000455745.1 Alligator sinensis
GCATGATCTACCTGCTAAGAATCCATGCTGGTTTCCCTGCTGCATTATTTTTCCTGCTGGACTCCCACAGATATGATCCTTCATAATCTTTTCAAAGACCTTTCCAAGGATGGAGGTGAGACTGACTGGCCTATAATTACTCGGATCCTCCTTTCTCCCCTTCTTGAAAATAGGGACCACATTGGCCCTTTTGCAGTCCTCTGGGACCTGACCCGAGCAACACGAGTGCTCAAACAACCGTGCCAGTGGTTCTGCTATGACACCATCCAATTCCTTCAGTACCCTTGGATGTAGCTCATCCTAGCCTGCTGACTTGGTGCAGAGTCACTTGGATGTGTTGAAGTCAGCATCGACAGTTGGTGGGTTGGTGTCCCTCTGACGCCCATCTAAGAGCCCATTAGGAGATTTATCTTGACCCCTGTTCAAGAACACTGAGGCAAAAAACTCATTGAATAGCTCAGCCTTGTCCCCCCTGTCTGTCACTAACTGCTCCTTCTTGTTCAGTAGGGGTCCTATGCTGCCCTGTGCCTCCCTTTTACTCCCTACATATCTAAAAAAACTTTTTGTTATCTTTAATTTGTGTTGCTAGCCTCAGCTCTATAGTTGCTTTGCCCTTTCTAACTGCCTCCTTGCAAGTGCAGGCCATGTAGGTATACTCCTCCTTGGTAGCGTCCTCTTGCTTCCACTGCCTATATGCCTTCTTTTTTGCCCTTAGGCTCCTCTGGATTTCCTTGTTTAGCCAAGGAAGTTTTTGCGCTCCTTTTCCCCTCTTCCCTCGTACTGGGATCATTTCCCTCTGTGCCCAAGGATTGCCTCCTTTAGAAATGACCACCCTTCCTGGACTCCCATCTTGCCAATACTCTTATCCTGCAGTGCATCATTGACTAGACTCCTCAGCACACTGAAGTTAGGCTTCTTAAAGTCAAGCACTTCCACCCTACTAGTTATCTTACCCACCCTACACATATCTCCTTGAGGTTTCCCAGAAACCCCTGCATCTATCTCCTTGAAGCTTGGCAGACTTTATGCTCTCAGAATGGGCTACCACCCCTGCTGCTTTCATCCAAATCTGCCCCAAAATGCCAAAGTTATAGGAAACTTTGTGCTTCCCCATTATAGCCTATGGGCAAAACATCAAAATAGTGGCAAAACAGTGAAATAGTTTCAACAAAACGAAACTTGAAACAAAACACTGTCCCGTTGAAACAAAATGGTGCTGTTCTGCACAGCCCTACTAAATATGTACAAGTATATTTTTATTATTAGGCCTATTTTACTGTGATGCTGAGAATCATTTCCTTTTCTCATCTCACACAGTTTCAACCTTTTAGATAAGGAACTTCTTTTGCCTTTAAATTCAGATTTGGCCTATAGCCAGAGATGAGTATTTTGGGGAAGTGAGAGATTACTTGGACCTGACATTCCTGGGAAACTGGATCATGGAAAAGGAGGAGCTGTCATTTGTCACTGCTTGGGGAAAAAAACCAAACAAAATTTTGTGTTTTTCTTCTTTTGCATAATCCTATTTTCAAAATAAGCCTTTGGATAGACACTATGTTACCTTAGAATACACCAGATTATTTCTGAAGTCATGACCAATGTTTGGATTTATTTTGATGATAAGTTGAGCCTGTGAGTTGTCCATTATGGAGGTCCTAGGGGAAAAGATACACTTGTACGTCTTTCTCACCATTCTCCATCCTTCATGTTACAATAGGAAAAAAAAAAAACAGTCTCTGACAACCCCTCTAGTCATGAAGAAAGAAAGGAAGGTCACAACCCCTGACACCTGAAGGCTCATGTCCTACATCACAACTCTCTCCAATATAAGTATCATAATTCTTCCCCTGCATAATTCTTTGGAGTCATTTCCAAAGGGCAGCAGCTGTTACATTCTAATTGTTACTAGGTTCATCCAAGGTTAAAGTCAGAGTCATTTTGCTACATTTGTATGGCTTTGTCCACAAGTAACAATGTAACAGCTGCTGCCCTTTTGAAACATTCCCCTGTTAAATGACTCCAAATGTACATGTGTCCATACATTTTAACAAAGCTGACAGAAAATCTGTGACTCTGCTATACCATCCCACTCTACAAGTTATTTAGCAAACTACAGTTGGTAAGATTTTATAAAAAGAACCTATTTTAAATTATAGCAATATACCAGATACAAACACATGTGATACATTTAAAAAAAATCAAAATGACAGCTACACAAGTGACACCAGCCTTCGAGGACAATTTAAATCTTTCATCTAAAATGCAAATAACTGCAGAGTGATTGCAAAAAACTTCAAAGAGCTCCCTGTCAAATGGTCAAAATCCATACCCAAAAACCCCACCAAGAAACAGTTCACAAAAACCTGCTTAGGGCACATGAAGTGCATTCACAACCTTAACGCTGTCCTAACAACACTTTCTCTTTGAGCCATTTAGAAAGGGCATAAACCGTGAGCATAAATGTAAGGGAAGAGTCTAAGGCTGTCAAATAGTGTCTAGTACAAAGGTGCTCAACCTCTGGTCCACAGGTCAAATGAGGCATACAGAGCAATCATATCTGGCCCACAGGGCTCCCCACAACTCTGGAAAATTGTCAGTGGGGAAGAGATGGCCATTAGCATGGCCACCCTTCCCCCTGCCAAATTTCCAAACCCCACATGGCTAGTAAGGGCCAAGCAGGGCTGCGACCCCCTCCCCCCCACAGGTTCGGGCCATACCTCCCCAACCCTGACTTCTGGTTCGGGACCGGGCCACAATCCCTTCCCCTCCACATGGCAGGTTGGAACCTGGCCATGATCCCTTCCTCTGCAAGGCTGGGCCATGCCCCCTTCTCCCCATGGGGCTGGGTTAGGGAAGAGCCACGCTCCCTTCCCTCTCCAGGGGGCTGGGTCAAGCTCCTTTCCTCTGTTGGGCTTTGTGCTGGGCAGGCCTGCTCCTCAACCCCTCTCCACATGGCCAGATGGTGCCTGCTATGCCTGCCCAGGTGTCTGATTGGGAAACACTGGCTGGATCTGGCCCATGGATGGACCAGGCACCACCAATCTGGCCTGTTGGGGAAAAAGGTTGAGCACCACTGGTCTAGTATGTTACTCCACAGCTGGTCTCATTATTACTGACTGAAGTTTAAAGTTATAAAATACACCCACACAAGGCTTCTGGTGGCCTAACCTACACATTTTCCTATAATCACAGTTAAGATCAAAACTTAACAACCTTAAAATCATCAGTGCTACAGGAACTCAGTCAGCAGGTTGCCCATTGTCTCACTGAGCATGCCTACCCTCTGCCTTCTCAACAGATGTCTGTCTTGGTGTACCAGAAAGTTACCACAATCAGGATATTCTAAACCAAGAAGAATATATTCTGCATTCTTATGGGAAAAGACTGGCAAGACCTTCTATGTGTTCTGCTCTGAAAAGAGTCTACATTTACTGACTGCAGCTATGGTATTATAGAAGGGAGGGAAGTGCTCGTTAAGGTAGGCCAGTCCTGGGCTGTGTGGGACTATTTATTTAATTGGGATCTATAGGCAGATCCAGGATTTTGTAAAGGAGGGTACAAGAGAAGTGACTGGTGCTGCAGGAGTGGCTGCACCTCCCCCCAACTCCGCCCCCCCCTTCCCCATCACTAGGAAGGGCAAACTTTTAAGTCTCCAAATCAGATAGAAATCTCTCCCTACCCCTTATTTCCAGCATTTCCCCACTGTGCTAAACAGTACATCTCTTCCTCTTCCATTTCCCCCCTCCCTTGCTCACTATTGCTTCTGTCTCTAGCTGCTTTGGGGGGCAGGTGCATTCCAGAGCCACTCTTGCCCAATCTAGCCAGGCTGTGAGTAGAGCAGGGCTCAGCTTGGGATAGTAGCAGTGGCAGCAATAGCAAGTAGGCTCCCATTCCCTAAGTGTGCTCTCAAGTCTGCTCCCAAGCCTGCTGTCCTGGCCTAAGCCTAGCACCCAGTGTAGCTCAGCTGGAGCAGGGAAGAAGTGTCTCTGGAGCTCTCTCCACCCAAAGGAGCTGGAGACAGTGGGGGCAGTGGCAAAGGCAGGTCATGGAGGGAGGGAATGGGAGAGCAGAGGACATGCTGTTGAGCATAGAGGGGAAGGGAGGGGGTGTCATTCTTATCTGATTCAGGGACTTAAAAGAATCCCTCGCTGCTGATCCTGTGGCATATTGTGAAAGGGGTGAGGGGAGGGATGCAACTGCTCCCCTGCACTCCACTCTTATTGGGACTGATAAGATGTTATTTAAACCTGAGCTGTGTGTGGGCACTGAGCCATGGTTATTATTCCACCCACCCTACCCGTGAAGAACTTGGGAATATCTGTATTATTTTTTATGAATATGGAACAAGCCTCTGTGGTTTTGTTTCTCATAGATTACTTGGTACAGCATTAGACCAAAATAGGCCATTAGTGGAATGAAGCAGGAAAGGCAACACAATGGCTCCCAAAAGAAATATCACAACAAACACAGTAACCAGACTTGCAGCTCAGAGGAGGCAACTATTTGGCCCCTGGTGACAGATTGGTTTGCCAGAGCTGGAGAAAGGAAAACTAAAAGAATCATCAGAACCTTTAAAGAACTGGAGGCCAAGAAAAGGGAAGGTGAGTGAGTGACCAGAGATTGCCCAAAGGGTGCCAGGAATAGCTGGCAAACTGGCAAAGAGATAAAAGACAGGGCAAGTATTGAGCAAAACCAGCCTGCTTCTTCCTGCCAAAAAGACATGGGCTAGCTTGGCTGAAGGGAACTGACAAATATGGCCAGGGAAAATTAAGGTGCAAGACACAGGTATATAAAGACTGTGTATTGTTCTTATCCTTATGCTTTGTACCTCTGGGGGAAGTGAATTAAATAGTATTTTTTTTTGCAGACACTGTTTTGGAGATGCTCTGATTTGATCACTGGTCATAGGACAGTGCATTCCAGGACCTGAGGACGCTAAGGGAGTTGGCTGATGTGATTGCAGAGCCACTGACCATTATCTTTGAAAACTCACGGTGACTGGAAAAGGTCCCAGATGATTGGAAAAGAGCAAACATAGTGCCCATATTTAAGAAAAGGAAAAAGGAGGATCCAGTGAACTATAGACCAGTCAACTTCACCTCAGTCCCTGGAAAAATCATGGAGCAGTTCCTCAAGGAATCCATTTTTAAGCACTTGGAGAAGAAGACAGAGATTAGGAACAGTCAGCATGGATTCACCAGGGGCAAGTCATGCCTGACCAACCTGATTGCCTTCTACGATGAGGTGACTGGCTCTGTGGTTGTGGGGAGACCAGAGGATGTGGGGTACCTTGATTTTAGCAAGGCTTTTGATACAGTCTCCCACAACATTCTTGCAGGCAAGCTAAGGAAGTAAGGGCTGGATAAATGGATTGTAAGGTGGACAGAAAACTGGCTGGAGCATTGGGCTCAGAGGGGAGTAATCAATGGCGTGATGTCTAGTTGGCAGCTGGTGGAGTGGCCCAGGGGCTAGTCCTTGGGGCAGTTTTATTCGATGTCTTGATCAACAACCTGGAAGATGATATAGAGTGCACCCTTAGCAAGTCTGCAGATGACAACAAGCAGGGGGAAGCAGTAGATATGCTCAAAGGTAGGGCTAGGATTCAGAGTGACCTGAATAAGTTGGACAATTGGGCCAAAAGAAATCTCATGAAGTTCAACAAGGACAAATGCAAAGGCCTGCACTTAAGACAGAAAAATCCCATGCAGCAGTACAGGCTAGGGGCTGACTAGCTGGAAAACAGCTCTGTTGAAAAGGACCTGGGGTTACAGTGGACAGTAAGCTGAGTATGAGCCAACAGTATGCCCTTGTTTCCAAGAAGGCTAATGGCATACTGGGCTGCATTGGTAGGTGTGTTGCCAGCAGGTCAAGGGAAGTGATTATTTTCCTCTATTCAGCACTGGTGAGGCCACATCTGGAGTACTGTGCTCAGGTTTGGGCCTCCCACTATAGAAAGGATATGGACAAATTGGAGAGAGTCCAGTGAAGAGCAATGAAAATGGTTTGGGGGTTGGGGTACATGACTTCTGAGGAGCGGCTGAGGGAACTGGGCTTATTTGGAGAAGAGAAGACGGGGGAGGGGATTTAATAGCAGCTTTCAACTACCTGAAGGGGTCCAAAGAGGATGGAGCTGGACTGTTCTTAGTGGCAGCAGATGACAGAACAAGAAGCAATGGCCTGAGACCCAGCTAGGCAAAGCCTTGGCTGGGATGATCTAGTTGGGGATGGTCCTGCTTTGAGCAGGGGATTGGAATAGATGACCTCCTGAGGTCCCTTCCAACCCTCACTTTCTATGATTTTATCTTAAGGTTGATCTAAACCACAGTAGCAATAGGCTTTGGCTGGGCCATTCCTGAACCTTCCTTCCCTCTATCCCTCCTTCCCCTGCATGTCTAGCCCATGCTTGGATATGCAGTAAAACATGCCACAGGAGCAGCAGCCAGGGACTTTAAGTCCCAAAGGAAGATAAAAATCCCCTCACTCTCCCTACTTTGGATATGCTGCTCCACGGTGGTCTCCACTGGCTGCTCTCAAGCACACCCGAGTCTTAGGCTCAAAAGCAGGTTCAGAGGGTCACCTCATACAACGTTGCTGGTGTACTTCTAGGCTAGAAGCATGTCAGCAGGTACTCATGTGCCTGGCCATGCTTGGGGGTGTCCTGGCTCCAATGTGCTGCTGCTGCTGCTGAAATTCTACATGGGATCATCATGCATCAGCATATATGGCATATTGTGACAGGTACTATATAAATACCTCAGGCAGGCAGACAGAAGCATGTGTTGCTTCCCCCCCCCCCCCCCCCCCCCCAAATAACCTTTGGCTTGACTGTGTTTCCTGTGATATTTTAAATCACTGTAACATATTTCCATAAAATGCATATTTAAGATTCTTGACAAATTTACTTAAACTGTTAGCATGTGCGTATTTTTAGGGGGGAGGTGTAATCAACTTGCACGTGTTCTATTCCATCCAACTGCCTGATGTTCAGCGGGACTGCCTACTGATGCTTGTTTCTTAACCAGTCTTTTCAGCCACATGCACAAAGTGAGGGCGGGAGGAGTTAATTGATTCAATGCTTCCTTTGTCAACTGTTGCAGCAGTTTAGATTAGGCTTAAAAACATAAATATGTACCACTATGTACAAAATGGGGTTTTTCAAGTTGAGGTCAGAACACAATACATGGGCCATTTCCTGATACAACAGTTTGTATGGACTGAGTCAAAGTCCAGTGACATCAGTGGGAGCCTATTCCACAGATTTTAGTCAGTTTTAGACTAGGCTTAGTTTCTGTGGGAAACTCTCTCAGTAACCAAGGATTTTTTCTGAATCTCCTAGGAAGTTATCCATAATTTTGAAGTTATACGTTAACCATTGTAAGGGGTTTATGTGCCCCGTCTCATACAGCTGTTGATAAATTTTGATTACTCATTAGTGGCATGAACTGGAAGACCTTTAACTTTGTAAGAAACATATGCATTCTGCATTCATATGGCAAGTATTCAATGCAGTAGGATTATATCAATTTAAGAAATCCCAAGACTTGCTCGTGGGATAAACTCAATACACCATTTAAAGCTATGACATATGTAAGGAAATCCCAAGATAGTCACAAATACCAGTACATTTTTATAGTAGTCTCACTGAGGATAGCCATAAACCTTTCCAAAGATTTATGCTTACAATTTAAGTGTAGCTGATTGCATATTATTGTGCTTAACTATCTTTTAAGATTATTCAAACAGTATTAAACTCTATAGGGAAATCCTATTCAATTCATTTCAACTAGTTTTCCCTAACCCAAATTCTTTGGTAACGCAGGAAAAATAAATATAACTAACCTCACCCCCACCTCATCTCCCCAGATTTGTTTCCTTTCTCCTCTTCCCTACCTTTCATATATGATTTACTGATTATATAGTATGTAGCAAGGGATTAGGAACAGTCAGCATGGATTCACCAAGGGCAAGTCACGCCTGACCAGCCTGATTGCCTTTTATGATGAGATGACTGGTTCTGTGGATGCAGGGAGATCAGTGGACATGATATACCTTAAACTTTAGCAAGGCTTTCTCACAAAAACAAGGCTTTCTTACAGTCTCCCACAAGACTCCTACAAGCAAGCTAAGCGAGTATGGGTTGAATGAATAATGGACTGTGAGGTGGATAAAAATCTGGCTGGACTGTCAGGCTGAGAGGGTAGTAAACAATGGTTAGATGTCTAGTTGGTAGCTGGTATCAAGTGGAGTGCCCCAGGGATTGGTCCTGGGGCTGGTTTTGTTCAATACTTTCATCAACAAACTGGAAGATGGGATGGTGCTATAGCCCCTCATCAAGTTTGTGGATGACACCAAGCTGGGGGAGTAGTAGATACACTGGAGAGTAGGGTTAGCATTTAGAGAGACCTAGCAAACTGGAGGACTGGGTAAAAAGAAATCTTATGAAGTTCAATAAGGACAAATGCAAAGCCCTGCACTTAGGATGGAACAATCCCATGCACTGATACAGGCTGCAGACTGATTGGCTAGCAACATTACAGAAAATGACCTGTGGACGTTCATCTGAATATGATCCATTATGACCTTGTTGTAAAGAATGCTAAAAAGCATACTGGGCTGCATTACTAGGAGCATTGCCAGCAAATGAAAGTACGTGATTCTTCCCCTCTATTCAGCACTGGTGAGGCCACCACAGGAGTACCATGTCCAGTTTTGGGCCCTCCACTATAGAAAGGATGTGAAGAGGCAAAATGAAGGGAGTCCAGAGGAGGGAAATAAAAATGGTTATAGGGCTGGGGAACATGACTTCTGAGGAGAGGTTGTAGGAACTCAGCTTATTTAGCCTAGAGAAGACTGAGCGGGGATTTAATAACAGGCTTCAACTATCTGACAGGTGCTTAAAAAGAAGATGGAGCTAAACTGTTCTCAGTGGTAGCAGAGTTCTCAAGTTGCAGCAAGGAAAGTTTAGGCTAGATATTAGGAAAAACTTTTTACCGGGAGGATAGTAAAGCAGTGGAACAGCTTACCTAGAGAAGTTGTGGAATCTCCATCTCTGGAGGTTTTTAATACCCAGCTAGACAAAGCTTTGCCTGGGATGATCTAGTTGGGGATAGTCCTGCTTTGAGCAGGGGGTTGGACTAGATGCCCTCCTGAGGTCCCTTCCAACTCTAATTTTCTATGAACCAAATGGGTGATTTAAGGTGATACACCTCCCATACAGCTCTGCCAAACAAAGCTGCTAAGGATATGGCCCACAATATTTGCTAACTTACCCTCCGATATGTACGATGCCCAGCAAATATACTGTATTTACCTGAACTCAAGATGACTCTGGAGCTGCCATGCCACCACCACTGCTCCGAAGCTGAGCTCAGGCCAGAGAAAAATATGTGCCCTGCTCCCCAGGCTGGAATGGGAACAGAGCCTGCTGGCACTGGAGCAAGGCTAAGGGATGGGGGTGGGAGACAGGGGGGTAGATGGTGGAGGCAGAAGTGGTAGGGAGGCAGGCAGCAGCAGCTATGAATCTAGGGGTCCAGGCGAAGGATGGAGCCAGAACTGAAGCTGGAGAAGTTGCTTTCCTTCACCACAACCTCATCCTTGATTCCAAAACAATGGGCTTTCCCCCCCACCCCACAGTAAATAATGTGAGGGGGAACCTCATCTTGGAATCGAGTAAATAAGGTAATATGTTATCCTGCAAAAGTGTAGCCAGAGAAAATGAGGCTGAGTTCTAAACAACAAAAAAAGATGCAAATAAAATTTGATGCAAGAGAGACGAGAGACCTGGGAGAAGCATAGCAAGTATGCGATGGCATAGAAGAGTCAGTCTAGAATGATGATGTTGGCAGCAGCATCTTGGATTGATTAAAAAGCAGGGAGGTGATAAACCATGCATTTAAAAAGTATGTTTAGTGTTCTGCGTTTTCAGTTTTTACTGATAAATGCCCTGATTTTTTAATTGAAGTTACTGGGTTTTTACTGATTTACACCCATTTTTCAATTCACCCAGTTTTACTGGGTACAGTAAAATGCCTATTAACTGGCATGTGTGGGGAATGGCTGAGGGGTGCCGGTAAGCTAAAAGTGCCGGTTACCTGAGGCACAGGTTTCTGGCCGGACACAGGGGAGGTGCGGGGGTGGCAACAGCCACATGTGGAGAGGGGTGCTCTGACTGCATGGGGGCTGGGGGAGGGTGGCTGGAGCCACTTCTGGGGGGAAGGGGGCTCCTGGCTCCAACTCCAGGTGTCTCAGGGGGGGGCC